>NW_010509855.1:11271-35376 GCF_000687285.1 Phaethon lepturus
GCAGGAATACTATGCCGAGTGCCTGGATCATTGCTTCCATTGCTTCTGTAACAAATTTTGTTCAGGATTTTTTTTGACCAAACCATCTTTCTTTTTGACAGCTCCTTTTTCAGACTATGCTATTGGTACCCTTTACATTGTGCTCAGTTGTTCATATGCTCCTCATTCAACTGCAGGCTTTTTTCAAACACCTTCCTAAACAATCCTCACTAGAACAGAAAATTCTTTTCACGTAAGCCTAACACTTTCCTCATGCGCTTCCCAAACCTATCTTACCGGCACAAGAGATAGCTCCAACAAACTCTCTTTAGTCTACCATTGCATTTTTTAACAGTCAGAAAATTATTTATAAAGTACAATTTTAATACATACTTATTATATGTATTTATATGTATTTATGTAAGTATTATAGGTATTTATATGTATTTATGTGTAAAACATAATGCTTGATAGCATTTTTGAAATGTCGATATATACCAGGTGTCAAACGGTATTCTAAATCAACCTCTCTAATGCACAGCGGTGTTCTGGTCCATATATCCTCTCACAAGCTAGCATTTTCAAAGAAGTAAGATCTATTTAAAATTGGGGGGACTTTAAAAATCTATTTAAAATAGGGACTTGGCTTCCACAGTACCTAAATCGCTCCCAAGAAGGACATTTCTGGGACAGGACTTGTGAACATCTAGGCAATCCTACACCCAGAAGAATGACTTTTAAACACAGTTCTCCAGAAATATGCTACTAATACACATTTTAAACCTTTTGGAGATGAAAGCATGTGGTCATGTTTTCCCCTGCACAAACTGAAATACTAAGACAGCGAAACACTGCCTGGGCAATCTCTCCTCACATAAGAGCAGACATCTCCTCTGCAGATTGGCCTTCACTGCTTCTGAAAAATGTCAAAGGAGACCAAGGTTTATAAACTTAGAGTTGTAATACATTTAAGTGCTTTACGCTGGAGCAAAAGTGGAGTATTTTTGACTGCTCATTTTTTGCATGGAAGTGAAGTCCTCGCTGTTTTGGAACACTACAGTATTGTACCACAAGACTTTACTACAAGTGAAGAACTGAAGTTTCAGGGTTCCAAATCATTAAAAGATGTAACATCAAAGGACAATCCAAAAATATTTGCTCCTGTAAGAAAACATGAACCACTCAGTATGCTGATAAATGTACCATGGCCTAATACTTTTTTTAGTTCTTTTCCTCCATAGACCCTTCCCTCCTTATGTCAGGAGAGCAGAGTCAAGAAAGCACATGGTATTTTTGCTCTTTTATTTTGCTTCTAATCCACATGTTCTGTGAAGGTGAATACATAAAATGATTACAAAAGAAAGTGTGGGTGAGAAATGTACTTAAAATTCACCTCCCACACCTCATCGAGACTTGAAATCTCAAAGGGAGGGATGGGAAGGAAAGGCACAAAACCCTGTATTATATATGGACTGTCAAACAGAGGATCATCTGACACACAGCACGGAAACATACTTGAATGCGTTTCTCACTTCAGAAGCCAGATTGGTTACACCAGCCCTGCCGCAAAGCAGTAGGGCTGTAGAGCTGCTCTGCCCACACAGCATCCCGAATTCCCTCCCTTTATCTCCTCCTGCCCAATGGCTAAAAATTGGCTGCTATTTTTTTCTAACAATAGGTGAACTATTGAATTGCCTTGATCAGCAACTAGAACTAGCAAGCTCTTCTTTGCTTGCATCTGAGGTCTCTTTAGCCTATGTAAGATGTAAAGCATACTAATATTTCCCAGCAAGAAATGCAGTCAAATCTAAAATGAACCCTGAATTTGTGGTTGTGGTGCCAGAGAAGCAGGTGTAAGAGCAGCATTCCCATAAGAACAGTTAGGAAGTCAAAAGAACAGATGTTTCTTTTTGCTTTTAGGTAGCACCACTATATTCAACATCTACTGATTCATCCTTTGCTAATGAGGATTTGTTGGGTTTTTTGAGTTCATCCAATATGTCTTACTAGGTAATGTAAATATGTAACAAATGTTAACGGGATATGTGTCTAAATCACATTGCTTGTTGTAGTTCTGCAAAACCCTTTATCCTCGCTGTTTTCTACAAAACAGTTTCAGAGAGGCACTTACCTTGTCTGACAGCTAATGTTGTTGTGTAGACCAAGAATAGAAGGATATAATTGAGGAAGCTCTGAAAAACAGGTGTGTTGGCATGGAAATCTTCTGACAAATACTTGCTCGTGAGACCAATGCCGCAGATTAGGAGGGAGAGTACCTGGCCAAGTGCCACAGACAGCAAGAGATCCCTAAAAGGAATGAGAAAAACAGAGACATAAAACATTCAGCCTCCTCACCAAGGAGGAAATGCTCATCCTCCTTCAGGAATCATGTTCAACAGTGAAAAGACACGGGAAGAAACATCACGTTTCAGTCAGTGAGGGATCTGCTGGGTGTTGCCAACATTACGTTTCCATTATTTCTGCTCTTATCACGGGCTTAAACATTGCCCAAACACACTAGCTTTTATTCACATATTAAACAGCAGCAGATGGTACATCCCTACCATTTAATTTTGCATTTCACATTTCACAAGGGATAAATGATAGTTTAAATGAAACAAAATAGAGCACTTCTTCCTTTGAGTATCTTCCCTAACAGAAAGACCCAGGAGTATCATTCAGATAGGGAATCCCTGCTCTTCCAGGACTTAGCCACAGAGAAAAAACAGAGAAAGGATTTTATCGTGTTTCACCGTCAACATGAATTTACTGTATAACTTCATTCCTCTCATTTAATTTCTGTTTCACTGTATAAATTATTCTTTCCATGTACCATGCAAATATATGTATCCTTTCTTTCATCTTTGTCACCACTTACTTCCCATTCCGTTTGGCAGGAGCAAGAGGTTCCCAGTTTTTCCCTTCCTGTCTCCTTCTGGTTCTTAAAAATTTATTTTCTGGTTTGGCTTCTTGCTTTAATCTGTTTTTCTTGACTTCAATCTCCAGTCTCCTCTGCATTCCCCTAGTACAGCACTCCCCATTCTTTCTCCCCACAGGTCACCGATAGTTGCTCCTTTTGTGCATGTTCTCTGTCTTCCTATAGTTTTGTCCTCTTTACTCAAGAAACTGCTATGTCTAAAAGCTCACCCTTTTATAGTGTGTATTGTTTTTATATCCTTTCTTCAGTCTTCTCGGTGATACCCTTTTCCCTTCCAACTATCTTTGTCTCTTTTACTCTTCTCTCAGAACTGTATTGTCAAACCGCACAGCCCAACTCAGCCCAAACAATCCCACTTTTCCAATTTTTGTCACAGGATCTCCTATACCCACAGCACAGGAACACGTGTATTTTAAAATTACCCATAAGAGGCTTCCCAGGTTGCCCACGTGTCAGTACCTTTGTCCTGACCAGGTCTGCTCCACAGCTACACCTTCTCCGTGCAGAAGCACGAAACGCAAAGATGTTGCCCTGGAAGAGGATCAAGCCCGATGACTGCAAGGGACAGCAAAAGGACACCCAAAGGGGACATAGTCCAAGCCCTGCTGGCTGCTGCTGTCACTGTTACTGGCCCACAGAAAAGCGGGGCTGTACGTCCCTGGGGGAAGCCCCAAAGAAGAGGGGAAAGCGGGAGAGGAGCATGGTCTGCAACGTCTCATTAGAGCCTGGTATGACGAAATGGAATTAGGCAATTCTAAGGGAGTAGAGGAAGGAGGGCAGCACTCTGCTCAAGCTGTAACAGTATTTCACGTGTGTTCTCCTCTACCAGACAGTTAAAAAAATATTGCTTCTAGGCTGCTTTGCTTTCCCTCACAGAATCCCCTGACCTCGGCTGTGTGTGTATTCGGCAGCAATGAGCATCTTGTGCTCCCGGCAACAACTTTCCTGGTAAACTCAAGTGTCAAATTTGTTTCCTTTTTTCTCATAAACAATCCTCCCACTAATGTGTCTCGGTGTCAGTCATGGCATGATTCAACCAAACAGACACAGGAAGCTGGGGAGTTATATTCAGCTAACATACCTTGCTGACAAACAGCCTGCCACAGATAGTAAGAGAACAAACTTTATTGTGCTACACCCTGTATTTTGACAGGAGACTGCTGCATAAGTAAGTAAGACTCCACAACTGCTGCCTCCACTTTCACATTACTCACTCTACTGTAAAACAGAACCATGGGAACCAAACACACTTGACAGAGATGACATCTGAGACTATGATGCGAATGCTGCCAAAACTATGGATCCTCAGTTCCTGCCATTACCTG
This sequence comes from Phaethon lepturus, assembly GCF_000687285.1. Lineage (NCBI taxonomy): Eukaryota > Metazoa > Chordata > Aves > Phaethontiformes > Phaethontidae > Phaethon > Phaethon lepturus. The sequence continues at coordinate 15,514 of NW_010509855.1, forward strand.
CTATGCTGTTGACATGGAATAGGAAATTTGAATAGTGACTGCAATTTAAATCCCCATATTAATCTTGAAAACTTGTTTACAGTGCTTCATTTAGTTGGATAGTGTTTCCTACGTCCTTCTCCTGCAATGAAGTTTCATGCAGGGTTGTCCTCTTGCCTATTAGAGTTTTTGTAGTTTTATTTCATTAGTAAATTAAATGTTTGCAAATCTGTATCTCTGTATTGCCTGCTTTACATGGCATGCAGGTGGTTATTAGCTGTTCTGTCTCAGCCACGTCCATGAGTGAATGTTGGATTACATCCACCGTGGGACTGCATCTGTTCTGGAAAGAAGCATCTTGGATCCTACTTAGATTTACAGAAAGCTAAATATACCTTCACTCATTAAAGGATTTTCCCAATAATATATTCCTTTCTCCATATGGCAGTTAGCTGTTAGACATCACTAATCATTACATTTTTTCAGACTGGTGGGAAGTTTGATGAGGTCTTATAAAAGGCCTAACTTTATCTCTGCTTTCTATATTCAGATGAGTCACCAGGCCTAACCAGGCAGTACTGAGCTTTGTATTAAAAATCCAACCAACAAAAAATGAAAAGCACCAGGTAATTTTTCAAGGCTGTAGATGATAACTATAGCCCTCTCTAAAGTATATTTTGATTCTGTCATTGCCATCTTGCAATTTATAAAACAGACCTATTTTTTTCATAGTTGAGTCTTTAGCAAGTCATTCAATGACATCTACAAGTGGCAGTTTTCCTAAAGAGTTCAAGCAGCTGTCTATAGCCTTATACATATATAGCCTGTCCTCAGCTTCTATATTTTACATTTCATAAACATACAAACAAGTAAGTAATTCAAGGTAATTCCAATTTTATGGTCTTCTTCCTAGGAAGTAATTTAGAATAGCTTTCTATGTCTTCTGTCAATTACAAAATATGTAAAAAAATCCATTCACTATTGTATTACTAAAGTAATCAATGAAGACAAAGGGTAATTAGGAGTTCAGTAAAAAAAGACACGGAGAATAATCAAGACTACGAACCTGAACACCTCCAAGTCTGTAGATAAAAGCTGGATGTGGATCAGAGTATAATCTCTGTACCTTGAAATAGCCTTTAGGTAAAAATTGACTTTTGGATAACAACAGAATGTAAAAAATGCAGAAAACTACTTTGTGGAAGACCAGTGCAAGTAGTACTGTCAACGTCACAAGCTTTCAAAACACTGACTGCATAAATGATATTGAATACATACTGCTTGTCTCTGATTTTTGCTCACATTTGCTATTTTTAATTATGTAAGAAAACTCATTCTGAAATAAAGCTGTTGTCTTCCTCCTCCAGTCAGAACTTAGTTAAACATTTCACAGATGATAGATGACATAGAAAGATACATCTCTTCTTTTATTCTTATCTCGTCAGTGCAAAGAGCAGGGTAAGTTAGATGTTTAAGCAGAATTAATTCAAACGTCCAGGAAGTGCTCAGACTTCAAGCAAAGATGATCTGTTTTATACAGTATAGTTATTCCTAAGACTTTTCGTGCCCACATTAATTCTCCTGCCATACCTAAAGGCATGTCCCCTACAGACATGAATGACACATAGCGGCACAGAAGATTTTGCATGATCCCCGACTCTCATCAGTGTAGGTTGCAAGTGACACTAATCACGACCATGGAAAACAGGTGAATGAAAATGAACAAATCAAAAAAACCAAGGCACAAGAACAATAAAATGCTGATTTTTGTCTTGGGTGAATAGAAGAGAACAACTCATCTCTCTCCAAGCAGAAAAGTAGAAACAAATCTTAAATTACTTGTTTTAATTAGTGACAGTGTCAGCAGCAGCAAAGAATAATACAATGTTTGGATAATCCTAATAACCAATGTAAGATGCCTGAATTGTACAGAAAATGCCTGATAGCATTATCTGTATTTCATTTTTCCTGCCAACAATGATCTAATAATACAAGACTCTTAGCTCCTGAGTCTTTAATACCTGGATAAGAATAATAACATAACTTTTTTTTTTAAGCAGCAGCAGCAAGCAAACTTTGAAAAGAAGCTTTCAATGGCTGTGGAAAACTTACTACTTCCTTCAGACAGAGCAAAAAGCAACTAACTCACTGCTGTCATCTCCAGTACTTATTACTATCTTTCCTAAACATCATAATACTGTTCAAAAATGCAACATGGCTCCTATCTGCAACACTTTCCTTGTGGTGGACCTTGTTGTACACCCTCCATCACTCAAAGACTGGCACAAAGGATGATTTCTGCCCTAAGGCTTTGGTCTACCATGCTGGCTTCAGTATTCATCCACCAAGGAAGCAATATTCATTCATACCTTGAAGAAAAGCTGTGTGGTTAGAGGTCCTTCAAACAGAACACCAAAAAGAGTGTCACTACAAAAACCTTTATAAAAGTGAGGTTTTCTGCCTTTCAGGGTGCAATTTCTCTTTAGTTAAGTGCTATTCTACTTCCCTCCTTGTATTCTATTTAAATCAAAATAAAGCAATTCTTCAAAAATCCCATTTTCCCTCACTAAGATCAACAGCATCTACTCAAGCCAAGTTAAAACAGGGGAATATCTTAGCTTGTCTCTAAACTTTGATCTCATGAATGCATCGAATCATACAATCATTTACGTTGGAAAAGACCTTTAAGATCATTGAGTCCAATCATTAACTTAGCGCTGCCAAGTCCACCACTAAACCATGTCACTATGCACCACATCCACATGTCTTTTAAATACCTCCAGAGATGATGACTCAACCACTTCTCTGGGCAGCCTGTTCCAATGCTTGACAAACCTTCCGGTGAAAAAATTTTTCCTACTATCCAATTTAAACCTCCTCTGGTGCAACTTGAGGCCATTTCCTCTTATCTTATGGATAGTCATTCACTAATACAGAGCAAATAGAAGACATTCTTCTCTTGCAAGCCACCAATTTAAGGCCTGCTCCTTGTATTTTTTGGCTTAAATTAAAATCCTTCATTGGAACCAATCAAATTCATTTCACTGTAGCCATGCTTGCTAGTTAATCTGTCTAACACTTCCTATTGAGTCAGATGGGTATTCTGAAGTAAAAAATAGGTCAGAATTACTCCTAAACTTCCAGGTCTCACACTGCTAGGCATCTATCACAGGTTTTTCATGATATCCTAAGAGAAATTAAACAATATTTCTTTATTGCCTCTTTAGAAGCGGAGCCAGAAGACAGCGTCATCTTTGCATTGGGAGACGTCTGCTTCTGTTTAAATGCCTTTTACTTGCTCCTCCAGGCGTACAGAGATTTCTGTCACTTGTGTTTCAGCTTGTTTATCAGCCATGATAACTCCATAAACTTCTGAAGGCAGACACTCTCATATCAAAGAACTCTGAATCTAGTGCTTGGTTCCTAGCACATACACATTGGCATATCAAGTACTAAGTAATTATTTTTCATAAAGTTAAAACATTTAGCTTTGACTATCAGTTCATTTCCATGTCCTCCCCAGAACATTAAAACGCCATTCACAACACAAAATTAATGCAGTGCAGCATTCAGAAGGGGCCACACAATCACACCTGCTGTATGCTGGAGAATCAGTGACATGAAAAGGGTGGCCAAGTGATTTAAACATTTGGGCCTCTTTTATTCTGACACTAAACACTGTTTTAAAGCACTCTCTATGTCAGTTTTCTTTTAATTTAATTGCTTTCCCTCCTCTCTCTTGTACTTTATTTGGTCTCTTTCCACTGGTAAGTCCCCACTGCATCAGTTAAAGAGTACCCCAGAGGGTAAAGAACGGAGGCTACCAATACTTTTAATATCTAGCATCAGGTGTGTTAACCCTTCAGCATGCCACAGGCTCCAGCAGATGAGAGATCACCATCCTGTTTCCTGAGCTGAGATTTTGCTAGAGGAACACATCTGTAAAGGCTGTTCCATAGCACTGTCAGAGCGGGCCTGCAGGCAGGACCACGCTTTCTCCGTGATGGTAGTGACTGATACACACAGTTATCATGCCAAATGTTCCAAGCGTGTATTTAAAAAAAAAAAAAAAAAGACAAATACACTTCATTTAGAGACTGATTATTGCTATGCCATAGCGAAGTTGATGATGTCTGTCACAGCACTGTGATTTTGCCAGGCTTCTTTACTTGAGTGCATTTTAGTGTGTTTCTATAAAAGAGCTAGGAAAAATAAAACAAGGTCTTAAAAACCTTACTTTGATTCAAAGTGAGCTGAAGTTATGCCTCTACAAGAATCCAGTCAAATTTACTTAAATGCTTAAAGGTGGACATGGAATCTTATCTTAAACGCTTGTTGATAGAAATGTTGACACACATTACCATAGGAAAAGCAGGAACAGCACACATATCAAAACCTCAAATACTAAACTCTCCCCGTGATGTGGCTGCTTCCACTGTGGCCCCGAGTTCCTAAGTTCCCACACCACCCTACATTTGAATAGCTACTTAGTGAGGACATGGAAATTACTTCCATATTTTGCCGTTCGCACTTAATGCACACATAGGCAATTTGTGAAAGAATAAATTGACAAGATTTGGTAAAACTTTTTTCAGGTTATTCAACTGAGCTCTCATTGAAAGCAAAAGCTGCAGATCTTCTAATAGGTCTTAAGCATACAGAAGCCTCCTATTAGTCCTGCATTGCTTTGAAATGGATTGCATCTAGAGAACAAGATTCTACACTAATTTTGCACAGAAACTTATCTTTTCTTATTTTCCCATTATTCTGACATGTCTGTTATTCAGGGGAGAAATTCTACAAGTTGGCACATGTCACCCTTCCCTCTTCTTTGCCTCTCTCAATAAGGTAAGGATTGCAACAAGTATCTTCAATTAATACATCACAGCTGCTGCACGCTGCTGTAGAGCAATTTACAGAAGTAGTCACAATATTCTATAATAAAATGTTCATAGCACTAAAGAGCAACCAAATTCCCCCCTGATAATAACACCATTGGCATATATACCACATTTATTCTATTAGTCAACTAATCCCATAGTCTACATTCTCCACGATCATTCTAGATGATGTCTCAAGAAAAAAAAATGTTCTTGAAGGTCTAAACAAAAGTTTTTAATATTTCTGACAAGGAAGAACAAACCAACCTAAAATATTTTCAGAATATAGGCATGAAATCATCATTGAACAGTGAAATACCAAAGCCTGAATCCCAGCTAAACCCAGATACCGAACAACTCTAACACTAACTTACAAATCAGAGAGTGAAACCCAGGCAACACCAAGCCTACCCATCACTTAATTCCTACTGAGTCATTATTTTGAAATCTTCTGATTTCAAAAGCTGCATTTAAATGATGTACAGGCTTTGTACTTGATCTCGACACAAAGGGTGAATTTTCTGCAGGGCGTGTTGCAGAGCATCTCAAGCTCCCACTGACGCTCAGAAGAAATGCAGATTCTCTGCAGTATCTTGGGAGGATTAGCTCTTTATTTTCCAAATGTGAACACTTTAATCACTTTATGAGAGGACAGTGCTGTGGACTCATGCATCTCAAATCTTCAGGCTGGTCTGAAAAGCTCCAGGCCTCGACACCTTGGCCTAATTTTGGAAGAAAAGCCAGTAAAGGAGTGAAACGCCATCCACGAGTTCCTCCTCTGCTTTCTGCTGTGTCTCGACTAAGCTAAAAAAGATTTTTTTTTTTTTTCTTTTGAAACCAAGGCTTTGAGCCCTTCCAGGTGGGCCTGAAGTAGAAAATTCATTCCTTCTCACTGCAGATAAAAGTTTTTATGCCTTAAACGGGGGAGAGGGAGGGAGAGAGCTCTGCGCCGCCTTGCCCTGGCCACCCTCTCTTGCCGCCCCCCCAGCTCCCCACCGCCTCCATACTCGCCCTGCGGCTCTGGACCAGACCTTGCAGGTACTCCCTCAGCAGAGCGAAGCTCTGCGCTGCACGCTGTCGGCCGTATCTGCGCCTTCCCAGTCATCCATGATGTTTCTGTACCAAGTCACTGACTCAGAGGGGCCCCGCAGGAGGGAAGCGGGGCTGTTTGTCCCTCGGTGGCCCCAGGGAGAAGAAGGCTGTGGGGACGGCAAGGCCCGGGCAGGCAGAGGAGAGTCACCGCGCCAAGCCAAGGCTGCCGCTCATGCAGCGTCCCAGGGATGGCCGTGAGGAGCAGGGAAGGGCCAGCCAGGCCTGGCTGCATGGCTGGCACTGCCCAAGGGTTGGAGAAGCCCCGTCAGCCACCACGTTGACTGGAAGGACACAGTGGGCAAGGGGAGAGCTGCGCATGTTTCTTACCCTCCACCTTTTGGTTTTCCTAGTTGCTTTGAGCTTTTTCTATTTAAAGCATTAAGGTTCTAATTGCTATTCCAATACAACCAGGCTTGAATTTAAGAGCCTTTTGGGGAGCTCACTAAAATTCAAGGTTTAGGTACATCCACCTCAAAGCTGTGGCTGACTCAGGCTCTGCTGCTTTTAAGTGACAGCATGAGGGACCAGCACAGATTGCTGGCTTCAGATAAAACCAAAGCAGAATCGTATTCAGCAAGTCTCAAGAGCCTCTGGAGCAGTTTCTTATGATGAGATCTTACCTAATAAATTAACCAACTCTTGTATATTGCCAGTTACAGCAATTTTTGAAAATGGGCTTCATTTATTATAAACTTTTACCCCAAGTTCACACACACATACACACACGCGCTCACAAATACGTGTGTTTTACAATTCTTTAATAACAAAGGAACTCAAAATTTTTTGAAGACTATTCTTACACTTATAAAACATATCTCTGCACTTAATATTTAGCAATATATGGCTGAGACAATTTGCTGCACTGAGTGTAAGTAAGTGTAAAGGCACTTCTTTCTTTTTACTTTTTAATAAGAAATGCATTAAAAATAGCAAAGGAAAGCATGATAACAAAATTTCCATGCTATGATCTTGATAGAGTCCAGTGGTAAATCATTACAGGCAAACTGGAGGCCGGGTAGTGTGTTGGTGCAACTTGTTGACAGTCAGCTTCATCCTACCAGTGAGCAAACAAAGAAAAAAAGGCAAGTTTATCCTAAAAACTTGCCTAAGTTTTGAAACAGCCAGCTGCCTTCCAATCAGCAATTTCTTACTGCTTCTTCAGCTATGAATCACAGGACTTGGAGCACCACAGGCTTTTTCTCTTTAAGAATGAAGGTCTCTCCATATACAATTCTTGGCGACTTCCCAGTCTAGGGAGCACTGGATAGACTGAAAATATGCCAATCTTTCTGATGGAATCAAAAATATAATTATAGATGACCATGTGATAAAAGAATTTTATGTCAGGTTATTTTGGCCAAATAAACTGACTGAAGCTATCTACAGCCCATAACTTTTGTAAAGTGCCACTGTCTACCCAAGTACGACTAGAGAAATTAAGACTCCTAGATCTAACGATTTTATCTAGATTGGTATAATAAATGACAGAATTAACTTTCCACAGAAGAGCTTGCAAAACTAGTTACAAACACTAATTGAGGAATACAGTACTTTTAAACAGGTAACTCTTCTTCCATAATTTTCCAGAAATTAATTCCAAAAGTGAGATTTGCAGTCTTAGAAACAGAATAAGGGACTCAAGTAGGGATTAAGAGTGAGCTGTAATTTCTCAGACTAGAATTCCATATGAAATATGATAGCTGCTGAAAAATGTATTTTAACCTGTGAAACCTAGGCAGTCACAGGGCTGCTGATCACCATCATTTTTATAATTCAAGAATAAAGCACACAAATAATGTCTTTTTATGAGATAGATATTTGTTCTTACTCTGTTCCAGTTGCACCAGTTTGATCTTGCAGCTACTGGAGGAAACTGGGACATGGAAGGACTGACGGTTCTCTGTCTCTTGGAGAAAAAGAAGTTCCCTGTCAAATTTCATTAGTTCACCTCACTTGCAGTGGTTTTTATGCCTGAGGCTCAGGACATTATAAATACAGTGATGAATATCTTTAGATAATATGAGAAGCAGTTCTAAAAGTTTCAGTTCAGTTAAGATCATCATTAGCGCTCAGTTTTCTCAGAGGAGACTAGAGCCTACAGTAATAGACCTGGATGATTCCCAGCATGAAGAAAAATAGCTCGCTAGTGCCCTAAGAAGTACAACATCGCTCCTTATTGCTCTCTCGCCATTACTGTACAGTGCTAATACAGCTTAAACTGATGGGGGTTTATGGACTAAGTCTTACAGCTATTGAGAGACAGTTGATAAAGAAGGAGGTGAAAAGCATTACAGCTCCTGCTATACCCCTGCTGCTGATAAGCCAATCTTGATTGAATGCTCTGATGGAAAACAAGTTTAAATGACTCTAGATTCCTCAAGTGATAGCTGCTACTGTAATTTAATTCAGTGTTGTCAGAAACAAGAAGTCTGGGCCTGGGTAGAGTTCCTAGCAAATGGTATGTATGTGGGTCAGTGTGATGGTATGATGGATGATTTCAGATTTTTCCTGATGTTCCTGAAAATTGCAAAAGTTGTTCCTGAATTCTTGTCCCCATAAAATGTACAACACTAAGCATATGCACTTCTGAATACTGGTTGTGCACCCACAATTAGGCACCTAAAGCAATTATAGTTTATTTGTTCCTCCAATAAAATGAGAGGTTAAAAAAGTGACAGGTATGAATATTGAAAGTGCGAAGGTGCATCTATGAAGATCATGGCTGGCTTTTGGAGAACGAAAACTACTAGTTCAATTATTACAAAATGTAGAATTTTTTCTTTTTTTTAATATCAGCACATCTGTAAAATGCAGATATTCAATAACAAAGCCTGTTCATTCTAGATAGCATTTAATATAACTAATGTAAAAGTTTAATTTAAAAATCATAGACTCATAGAATCTTTGGGTTGGAAGGGAGGTCATTTAGTCCAAACCTCCCTGCAGAGAGCAGAGACATCTTCAACTAGATCAGGTTGCTCAGAGCCCCGTCCAACCTGACCTGGAATGTTTCCAGGGATGGAGCATCTACCACCTCTTGGGGCAACCTGGGCCACTGTCTCACCACCATCATTGTGAAAAACTTCTTCCTTATAGCTAGTCTAAATCTACCCTCTTTTACTTGAAAAGCACTACCCCTTGTCCTATCGCTACAGGCCCTACTAAAAAGTCTGTCCCCATCTTTCTTATAAGCCCCCTTGAAGTACTGAGAGGCTGCACTAATGTTTCCCTTGGAGCCTTCTTGTCTCCAGGCTGAACAACCCCAACTCTCTCAGCTTTTCCTCACAGGAGAGGTGTTCCATCCCTCTGATCATTTTTGTGGCCCTTCTCTGGACCCGCTCCAATAGGTCCATGTCTTTCCTGCACTGAGGGCTCCAGAGCTGGACACAGCACTGCAGGCGGGGTCTCACCAGAGTGGAGTAATGCACATGTTCAGCAAGGACCAATTCATGAACTGAACGGTCCATATTGTACTTAGGCTCACATTTCTAGGTTTCTAGCCTAGGTATCTAACACTCTTGATAGTAAATCAGCAATTTTGGGGAAGAAATGAGATTGTGGTGATAATTACAGCTACTTCTTATGGCTATATGTATATAGAATCAAATTGACCTGCCTGGATTTTGCAAAATCTTTTTCTTGGCTAAAACAAACGGTATATAATGCTTCAGAACACAACTATTACCTCTTTTTTTGCAACTTTTCTGGAACTTATCAATGACGTTTCAATAACACTGAAACGCAGAAAAGTTGAAAAATCCCTGCTTCAGTGGGCCACATTTTCTCCCCAAGAAGGCATGTTCAATTCCCATAAATATGAATCTTCTTTACAGTAAGTTCCAACTATCGTCTACATGCTTAAAACACATAAAAGAAAACTTAAGAAAAATGCCCTTAAATTGGCTCCTGCATATTGGTTCCTCAGTTGCACCCTTGGTACAGAAAGACAAAGGATACCCAACATTAGCATTTCACTGAGGATGGCACTAAGCTGCTGCACACTTTCCCAAATCTCCAGCTACTTCAAAGGAGAGATGCTCATGTGCCTGTGGCTCATTCTGACTTTGACTCTTCAAGGTCTTGGCCTTCCTCCACTGTTTCCAAGTGTGGGTTAGTACTGCTGCTGCCTTGTTCTGCAGCCCCTCAAGCAGGAATAATGTTCAAAGTTGCTTGCTCATGGATATTATGACAAATGCAAGGACATTAACATTTTATGCATTTTTTTCCTAACAGTTCTTTAATGAACGGAGGCCAGGATTTTCTACTTTTGGGTAAGTGTCTTTCTCTACTCTCTTCTTGCCCGTGAAGCCTCCGTACTTAGCTTCATGGTGGCACAACTTCATTGAGGAGGAACAGAAAACACCCCCAAGAGATCTACCTCTAATCTGGTGGTTAATACACCATGGGAGGTAGAATATGTGAGTTCGAGTCCTCAGAGCAAGACCACTGAAGATACACAGGCAAACAATTTAAGGGTTCGGCTGTTTCACAGAGCTGTGTACCACATTCTGGAAGATAAATTTGTGCTCCAGCTCCAGAGGAGCTGCAGAGGTACATCTGGAGAGTGAATTCCTGGTTTAAGTAGGTAACTACCCCAGGGCTGCAGCAATGATGGATTTCAGCAGGCTACACCCTTCTTGGCCCAGCTGGTTTCCCTTAATAGGGAATTACGGTGCTTAACTCGGGCTTACAAATTCTGCTGCAAGAATTAGCACATAAAAATTACGGTAAAAAATCTCAACATTACCATCTCCACATCCCTCTGCTGATCTGGGCAAAGTCAATACTTCAGGGATGGGACCGATTTTGAGTGCCCTCCTTACAGTACTTGAAAGGTGTTAAGTTTTTTTCTACATCTGCTACTGGTCCTTTCTCAAAACAAGGTCCGTCCAACGTATTTCAAGCTGTGTGCCCAGAACTGATGCAGCGATAACCCAGAGTTGCTTTCACAAGGCCTCTCTGCCTTTCTACTTCTGCGATACCACAGGTCTGCAGGAAAGGAAGCACTTGGTGAAAGGGGCCACAGCAAAGCCAGCCTCCTCAAAGGGATGTGGAGTGCAGGTACTTCTCCCTCTCCTTGCTTTAGCTGTTTGTTCACGACACAGCAGTGATGGCCATTACCCAGCCAAAACTATACGGGAGGCTCAAACTTCTGCATCTGTGTTTAAATTTCTATTCCATATAACTCAAAAAGAAAAAAAGATATTTTGAGCAGAAATTACAACTGGAGAGAATTCACCTCCTCCTAAACAGAAAGTCCAGTTATAGGCAACACAAAGTTCTTCATTTTTAGGTATGAGTTCAGGCTCCAAGATAAATCTCTCCCTTCCTCTCTTCCTTTCAATTTGGTGAAACAGCATGAATGCCTCTGTCAACACCGTAAATTTACTACAGACCTGACACACAATGATGGAACAGGCTCAGTTGAGGAAACATAAGGGCACTGATCTCATTTTTGCTGTAGAGTTTAACAGAGTTTAAAATTGCAAGGTGTTTGAAATAAAATAAAATTAAAAAAAGGAAGTGATCTAGAAAGGTGCCAGCTGCAGATTTTTAGAGGGTCAAGACAGAGAAATTCCTTGCCTGCAGGATCCTGCTGTGGTGCCAAATGTGTGACCAAAGCCACTGATGACCTAAAGGATGAGGAGGACTCACTTAAAGTAAAATGAAACCTGTGAAGAAAGGGGTACTGTAAGGTCCTCTGGCAGGAGATAAACTGCATCTGACATTTTGACAGAGCATTGATCTGCCCATGCTCCCTGCCTCCCAGGTTGCTTTACTGCAATTTCTTCATAATATTAGCATCTATATTTTGGATGTGCAAGAAAAGAAAAGAAAACTCAATCATGTACAACAAATTTTCTCAGTGGGATTTGCGGATAATTTTGCCTTCCCCGCACCGAACCGTGGAGTCACACAAAGGCAACGAGTGGACTGTAACCAGACCACTGAGGGTGTCCTCAGGGTGTGTGGCTGATACGGCGTCTCTTTTCCACGCACAGGGTGACGCCAGGCCAAAATGCACTCCTGAACCAGGAGAACGTGGATCAGAATCAACGGCCATGCAGCAGACATGAGGCTGTCCCACTTTATGCTGGGAAGTTAACCAGCACCACGCTACTCTCCCGACGGTGGCGGGCACGGAGGAGACACAGCTCTGCTCTTCCCCTTATCCTTCAGGTGTACCAACCTCCCACCCCTGGCACTGGGAAATGGCACTCCAGGATTATCCCCCAGGAGCTCTGCACGCAGCGCTTCGCCGGCGGCACTCATATTGGTTCGCCCTCACACACACGGATCAGAGAGCAGCCTGCGCAAGCTGAAACTGCCCTCGCAAGAAGCACATCTCCTGTGAAGACAGCCATGGGGGATGCCATTCCAGCTCAGGCATCTCTCAAAAATGATGGCTTCTCAAAAATGGAATAAAAAGTCCACTGGGGTGCAGGGAGACTTCCTCACAGACCAACTGCTTTTCTTCAGCAGAGGATCTCTCGCCTCCCAGCCATATACAAGCATGGTCACAACCTTCAGATGGCAAGTTTATCATATTTCCCCTCCCAGCACAGTTTAGGTCTGTGCTTGGAGTGAAGAGAGCAGGGCGTCAGCCTGACAGTTGAAACAAAAAGTAAAAAAATCAGGGGTTAAATCATTATCTGTGCATGCATCACATTTGAGACACAGCTACTGTTACAAAAATACATGCATAAACCCACCATTAGCATTAAAAAGAAGAGGAAGAAATTCTGTGTTATTCAATAGCATTTGCTCTCCAGAAATCACCCCTCTGAAAGGCATCTAAGGCTGTAGTTATAGCTGAAGGATGAAATCCCAGCCTTAGCTCGCCGTTTCTTTGCCTTTCAGAATTGAAGTTAGCCATTAAATAGGAAATAGGATTTCACTGTAACAACATGCATTTCATTTTCCATTGATTTTTTTTTTTTCTAGTAAGAAATAAGAGAAATAGAAAAAGCAGAAATTCTTTTGTAAGCCACACAAGTGAATCAGATGACATACCCATCATATACAGCACATGTGCTGGGTTAAGGGATTACATTCATGCGGGCCATACTGCGACACGATCGTAGGTACCTTACACATTGCTTTTGAGCAACATGCACTGGTTAATTTATGTTTGGAAGGGACTATCTGACAAGGGCCACATGGGGCTGTAAAACACCTAAATACTTCTAGATGTAAAAAATAAATCAACTTTTAATTTCCTTCCTTAGTTTACTTACAGATTAAACTAAAATTTAACTCAATTGTAATTAAATTACTCGGAATAAGTCAAATGCTTTTGTTTATAAAGCCCAGCGTGAACACACGGATCCATGTTTATATCTGAGTTAAGGAGGTACAACTGATCTGGGAGCTCCCACAGCTGGGGACCGAGGCTGAGACGGGGCTCCCCATGACCCGGGAGTGCGCTTTCCTAAGGCCACCGCACTTGCCCCTCAGTTCCCCACACAGAAACTTGGCTGCAGGTCAAAACATCCCAAATGGCTGCCCAAGCAGGAGCAGGGAAATCCAGACCAAGATTGAAAAGTTATTGAAGAAGTCTTCACAAAGACTGGTGAAATATAACAAAGATGATTTACCCAACAGGATGTCGTTCTGCTTTTTCAGTCTCTCTTTTATAAAAAGAAGACTTATTTTCTTGGGAAGATGGGTGGAAAGGACATCATAGAAGACTGTTTGCAGCTGAAAAAACATCTTTACCCACAAAAAAACAGGTTTGGCATGACAATGGCCTTTCAAATGTTCAGTTTAACATGAAATTAATGAAGGAGATTTTTTTTTCATTGTGAGTATTTTCCTATTGCTCCCTAAGTCTGACCACTAGGCCAAGTGCCTGGACAGACATCAGAGGGCTTCACAGGGGAAATGATCTAGATAAAATGGTGTCAGTCAATGAGAATCTTTGGTATCACCATCCATCAAATCATGTCACGTTGCTGTTACAGCTTTCTTACCACATGCATCTTACTATGCAAACGTAGGTAGTATATGGCCCTTCAAACATGACAGCAATCTGAGGACAGGACACTATTTTTTGCTAGTTTTCAGCTCATGCTGTTGTGAAGTAGTAGACTTCACCTGTGTGTACTGTACAACTATGTGAGGTAGCGAATATCATCAGGATCATATTAAGGTGTACATATGAATATTTTAATGCTCAACTAATATGATTATGTACATGCAGGCATACTTGAGAGATATCATGGGACCAGATGAGAGACATTAATCTTGTAATTAATTGTGTGCTTGTGTTTAATTTATACGCTTTTATTATTTAGTACCTGTGTCAACCACTTAATTTGCCTGCAAATCATTTTCTTATATAATATTAATTAAACATGCTATACTGAAATTCATAAAACTATGGAAATTAGAGATTAGGAAGACTCATTATATCATCAATTTCTCTTCAACAAGCTGTGGCTTCAGAAAACACTCCTTCAAGAAGAGTATTTCAGTTCAAGAAAAATTTGCGGCAGAACGGACAATGTTTTTTCATAGTCAGAGGTCAGAATTAAAAATCTGATTTACACTGTGAGGCAAACTACTTACATGAGTCTAAACTTCATTTCTTTGCTCAAACAAGACTTTGAGAAAGAAAGAAATAATAACAACAGTAATATTCATTTCTGCACAAACAGTACACAAAGGTAAATGTTTTTACAGCTCTGTATGTATGACATTCTGTGCAAATGAAGATCATGAGATTTATGCAGTAATAAACATACAAATTCATCTGCACAACCTGCTCAATTCATGCCCACACATGGAGCTGGGACTGCTTGGGGTGCTGATGGGCTGCTGACTGATCACAGGGAGAAATCAAATCAATGAGAAACATCAAAGTAATTGCTTGTTTAATCTTTGCTAAATTGCTTGCTTAATCTTTGGGTTAGTCTAATGAATGTTTAGGGTGCTCCTGGACTACCTGGTTGGGAGGGTGCACTGCTGTATTTCAGAAGGAGTGTCTGGAAGTGAGAATGGCTAGGAACTGGCACTGTTGTAAGAAGGAAAAGAAATTCCTAACACAAGAACAACCCGTGTACAAGATCCTTGGGGGTCATACTGGGTCTGGCTGGGATAAACTGCCTTCATCTTGACCCATGAATTTTTCATTTTACTTTCTCCCGCTGTCCTGCTATTGGTGAGTACCTGGAAGCCAGACAAGGTCAACCCACTCCAGAGGAGGAGGAGATCTTCTTGCAGATGAAGGTAGGGGAATACTAGCAAGCCTCACACAACCACAGGAGCAAAGAAGTCTCACCTTGAGACACTTTTGCCCTCCCTCTGCCTGTACCCAACACCAGGAACTTGGAAGGCAGAGCAGCAACCATGCTGAGGCGACGTTGTCTGCCGAGCTTGTGTCAGAGCAGTGTCAAGCAGCTTAAAAAGAGCAATCCTGCAGCTTCTGACCATGTTAAGCTTTCTATCACGTCTGATTATTTTTGCAAGACCAGAGAAAAAGCATGCCAGTAGTCCAGCCTGGCTTGTGGGATGAAAATTATGGTCCTTGGTCCAAAGGTCTTACCCATGCAGTGAGTATCAGGAAAAGCAGTCAGAGGTCTTTAACTGTGGGATTTTTTCCACAACGTCTATTCCCAGTTCTACCACAGACCTACCATAGATATCTTCAGCTCTTCCTGCCTCAATTTACTCCCCAGGAATGACTGTTTTGTCTGTTCAGGTCATAAAATCTCAGAGAAAGGACTCTCTCATATATTAAATCAGCACCTACCAGAAAGTCTTCCTTTATGTAGGAAACAGAATAGGAACTGAGAGGCAACACAAAAATAGAGTTTCCACAAGAAAACACAGTGGAAGGTGCCCACCAGTGTTGGTGGTTCCACCCCTACTAACTCCTTGTGGGCAAGACCTCATCCCTCAAAGAAAAGCGCATTATATTGTCCCTTTGTAACTGTGGTTTATTTTTCACAATTTTCTTGGAACTGCTACAGCCTTAAACTTTCCTTGTTTCTATTATCAATGAAACTTTTGTTGTGTGACGGCTTTTTGTTCTTTGTAATAAAAATGCTTTCATTGCCTGGTTATACTGATTTTCAGTTTCCTGAAGTTTTGTGCTTTCCTTCTTTTAAGGTTTTGCTGACACAGCTTAGGCTGGGACTCACAATCCCATTCCCCCCTGCTCCTGACTGAAGAAACAGTTCTGAAGAACCTGGATGAAACTCATCAGGCGTTTAAAAATTATGCCTGTTCAGCTCGAGTCTCCTATTTTGTCCACCCTTTTCATCTCTTCCACCTTACTCATGGCATTTCAGGCCATGAATTGAATGTAATTCAGAATGTGTGTTTTAAAAGCAAACCTCTACCTTGGTGAACTTGTTCTGCAGTTGGCCTGTTGCGATAGGACAAGGGGTAATGATTTTAAACTAAAAGAGGGTAGGTTTAGACTAGATATAAGGAAGAAATTTTTTACAATGAGGGTAGTAAAACACTGGCACAGTAGAAGCCAGATTGTAGAAGCACCATCCCTGGAAACATTCCAGGTCAGGCTGGATGGGGCTCTGAGCAACCTGATCTAGTTGAAGATGTCCCTGCTCACTGCAGCGGTGTTGGACTAGATGACCTTTAAAGGTCCCTTCCAACCCGAACCATTCTATGATTCTATGATTCTGTGAATAGAATCACAGCTGATTGAATAGAATCATAGAATGGTTCGGGTTGGAAGGGACCTTCTTCATGATACAATTAAACAGTTACAACTGTGATCTATAAACATGGGGTTTTATAGGCAATTTTTTTTCTCACAAATATACAAGTACTGAGGTCAGAATGTAACTCAGGAGAAATTTACACCAACAAAATTCAGTGATGGCATGTCCAGTCTCACTAGAGGTGAACCTGGTGCTATGTCTCTATTTCTTACTTTGATCAGCTGAAAAAGGACAGAGAAAACCAAATACTTTAAAGTGAAATTTGAGTCAGACTTGAAAGCCTCAGCAGCTAAACATTCTTCTTGTAATTGAGAATTCCCTGGAGAAAATGGCAACTTAGATTGCCAGGGTAAGTGCTTTTTTGTTTCATTATCAAGCAAACATACATCAGGCGTAATTTCATACCCAAAGTACACAAGGTTCACAACTTGAGATGAAACTCCCAGAGAAGAAACTTCTTTATACATCAGCTGACTCAACATCTAGTACCAAGAAGTAACATTTCCATATTTTCATATCTCAGTAGGTTTTTGCTACCTGCTAGTGAGTCCTTTCAAACTCTCCTCCCACACTTACTATCTCAGAACTTTCAACATTCGACATAATATTTAATCTTAAGACCACTTTTGAGAAGAATAAATCATCACAGCATAGACATAGACAAGACAGAAAGCTACCTTCAAATTATTCTTAAATTATTTTTTCATAACTCCGATCTGTTGCTTCCATAAGAGTGTAGTATTTGCCTGTTTGAATTCCTGATTTTTTTTCTGAAAAAATTCTTTTGATCCCAATTTTAGCATTCAGGCAGCCTCACATCAAACAGCTAACCCAAGCAGTACAAGACACCTAGAAAAATACAAAACTTGATATGTTTTATGCCATGATATTTAAATTAAAATGCAAACAATCCATTCACGCAATCTAACCCTGGGTATAATGCACACCAAAACACTGTATGGAGCAACTCCAGGATCAAAAACCTCTTTCAGAAAGACATCCAGTTTTATGTGACTTCAGGGCATGCAACCCATCAAATTCCTAATTAAGCTGTTTGAAGCAATGCTTATTTGAACCTTATTTCTAGCCTGAATATTTGTAGTTTCAACTTTCTACCACCAGGTCATATTATGATTTTTGTCAGTGTCTTTATTATGCAGAAAGAAGATAAAACAGGAAAAAGAAAGAATCTAGCTAAAAAACTTCAAGTTTAGCTGAACAATTCAAAAACATAGCTCAAAATACATTGAAGGAAAATCGGTTTCTCAGAAGAGCTTACGAGGGACCAGTGGCTGGCTGACCATGTAACCAACTGCTCTTGGCGTGACCTGGCATCCTGGCTCAGCTGCCTCTGGTTAGGAAGCTACCACAGAATGCTTTTTTGTAAACAAATGTTTTTCCTGTGAAGCTGTCTTTTACAGTTACAGCTACCACATACGGAAAAAACCCTAAAATGAATGCAATTACTGCAGGTACTTATTATAACATTTTCTTTTTTTGCATTTGACTAGTTTGAGCTGTGTACAATTTCAAACAAAAGGACATAGATATAATAAGCTAAAAAGTCAGAAGAGAGACATATGACCATTTAGTTTGATCTCCAGGAAAACACAGGCCATGACACTGCTCAGAATTAATTCCTGTTTCAATCAGAGTATATCTTTTATAAAGGTATCCAATATTGTCCTAAAAATATCCAGTGATGGAGAGACTTGGCAAGTTTCTCCAGAGGTTAATTACCTAAATATTAAAAATCTGTGTCTATTATTTCTAGAAGGACTTTGTCTAGCATCAACTTTCACTCTATCACTGCTTCCTGATGCTCTATTACCAATTTTTTCTTAACATATACAAAACCCTACTAAGTCACCCTCTAGTCTTTTTTTGTTTAATTAAACAGGCCGAGTTTCTTCAGCCTTTCAATATAAAGCATTCTTCCTTTTGGCGCTCTTGTGGCTTTTCTCTTAAACAGCTCTAATTTATCACTATTCTTCAATCTGGAACAACAGATGAGAAAGTGTCCCCAAACCAGTCACACCATAACCAAGAAGAGTGCTAATATAGTTTCCCTCTTCAATATTCTCTTGTACACATATCAAAAAAATCTCATTATCCCTTTTGCACCATACACTCATAGTAGGAGGTCACACCCTGTTAATTGCACACAAAATGTCTAAGCTCCTTCTGTTGCTACTTCCTAGGATGGCATAGGATAGGATCCTATTACCAAGGCCTGTGGTATTGATTCCTGTATATAGTCCTTTTACTTGGCCTCATAGAATCGCCTACTCCTTTCTTGCATTTTATCCACAGCAGTCTGGGCAGATCACCACCTTCAACTTTGCGTCATCTGCAAATTTTATGCAGAATGATTTTCTCACTTCTTCCACATCCACTGATAATAATGTAAAATAGCATGCAATTCATCATCCTGGTTGTTGAAGAAACATATTTAGGTTTAGAAACTGTCTCTAAGACAGTTTTAAAAACATTTAATGTGTGCACAATTTTGATTTTGGATCATTCTATTTCCTTAATCAAAAAGTTATGTAACACCAAGTTGAAAAAAATGAGTGAAGTTGAAATACACGACTTCAAGACTGCCTCTAAACTAGCAACCTCCTTAAAAAAGGGATGAAGCTATTCTGACAAAAGTTATTCATTATAAACCCACATTGATTAGAACTAATTATTTTAACCTTTCCTTACCATTTGATTAACCAGATCTCAGATTTGCTCCAATGTCACATCAATGGCAAGGTGACAGGACAATGAATATTTGGATCACCTGTTTGGCATTTAATAAACCAGTAAAACACTAGCTTATTTACTTTTCTCTGGAACCTCCACACTGCAAACCAGCATTAGCAGCACAGAGAGCTTCTATGGATGCAGACTGCATTAGCTTGCTCATTTACAAGTAGCCAGCTTCGGTTTTATATCAGAATCACAGATTAAGGTTGGAAAAGACCTTTAAGATCATCAAACCTAACCATCGACCCAACACCACCATGCCCACTAAATCACGTCCCAAAGTGCCATGTCTACAGGTTTTTTTAACACTTCCAGAGATGGTGACTCCACCACCTCCCTGGGCAGCCTCTTCCAATGCTTGACCACCCTCTCAGGAAAGAAATTTTTCCTAATACCCAGTCTAAACCTCCCCTCACACAACTTGAGGCCATCTCCACTTGTCCTATTGCTATTTACTTGGGAGAAGA
>NW_010509856.1:0-1008 GCF_000687285.1 Phaethon lepturus
ATCCCCATCTTATCAACACTTTTCTGCACAAATCCAAAACACAGTCCCATACTAGCTACTGTGAAGAAGAAAATTAACTCTACCCCAGCCAAAACCAGCTCATCTATTTATAGCCATACAAGAATTAAAAAAAAAAAAAGATATTTATTTGCAGAGTAATTGAACTAGAATTTTTCATCTTTTGTGAATCAAAAGAAAGTTTTGATGGTGTGATTTGTCTAAAAAGAGAAAAGAATAGCAGAGAGGAATGAGGAGGTCCTGCAAACAAGGCTGTCAAGCCCAGCTATTTGAGCATCCTGAGTCTGGCCTTAATTAGACACTATATTCAAGTTCAACTACAAAGAAAATAATTAAGTCAATGCAACTCTGATCTGTTTATTTTTCTCTAAATGTCGTACTTCCTTTCAGACAGCGCTTTCTTTGTATTTGCACTATGGTGATAGTTGTTGGGCAGGTACCTATCAAAATACCCATTTGATTATGTTATCTGGAGGCAGACTGTACTGTTCTTGGTGTCAGTCTTTATTTTGGTTACCAAAGCTGTTCAGGAAATTAAAGGGTAGTCGGTTACCTCTGGGGTTTTGGTTTGTCCACAGCTAAATGTACAGTATAGTGCGGTTTGCTGTATAGTGTTGCTTACAGTGATAATGAAGTAGTAGCCGTAGCGTTTGCTGACGTAGGAAGATGCTCTCCAGCTGGGCCCTTACCGCGCGGCGTTGCCCGCTCGCCCGCCCTGGCGCTAGCCAAGACTAACTGCTTTTCCTTCCCTCCCACCTGCATCCTGCTCACCGGGTCTCAGCGAAGTACCCCCAGACGACTTGCATTCGTGAGGAACACGCCCGCGCTCCTGACGAACTGCAGCTAGGGCTGGAGCCAGCGGGAGCCCCTGCGTTCCCACGCCTGCTCCCACGCGCACAAGGTCTCGGCGGGAAACGCGTTTTTTACATCCGAGCGCTCACACACGTCAAGATTCCCTGGAACTCCGGCGGGGGCGATGTGCTCGCCCCG
>NW_010509857.1:0-426 GCF_000687285.1 Phaethon lepturus
AGATTCAGACTGACATTCTCTAAGCAGTTCATATTGCATAAAAGTGTCTATCAAGGGCTTCAGACCCTTGCGTACTTCCAGTCTAATAGGGTACTGATTTACCCTTACCAGCTTTGCCCCCGGCTTTAGTTCTATTTTAATCCGAGTTACATTTTTCGCTTTACCCAGTTCTTGTGTTTACTATGTGATGCCAGGGAAATTTCTTGGGCCATAAGGTTAAGCTTTTATTTTACTGTGTGTTTGTTTTCAGCAGTGGTGCACGTTATTTCAGCTATGTTGTTCCACAGAAGAGCTTAAATGTTTCTCAGATTTATCCTAAATGAAAACATAGGGTTTGTCCTGGTTTCAGCCAGGATAGAGTTAATTTTCTTCACAGAAGCTAGTGTGAGGCTATGTTTTGGATTTGGGATGAGAAACTGTTGATAA
>NW_010509857.1:499-1207 GCF_000687285.1 Phaethon lepturus
GCTTTACAGCTAGTGAGTACCAAATGAGTGGCCCCACTGTCAATTAAAAAATCTATGGTCTCATTGCCCAGCTTAATGGGAACCAGGGGTTCGGCTGGGGAGACTTTAATGTTTTCCCCCGGTCCTCTTCATTCCTTGTCTGAACCTTCTACCATAATAAGATTAGCGTTTCCTGCGTGATCTTGTTCCTCTGGCCTTTTTCAGTTTGGACATTTGTTCTTCCGGTGCCCTTCCTAACGTGCATAACCTGAAACAGAAGTTCACCCTTTATATACCTTAAAGAAATAAATATTCACACATTTTCCAAGAAATCTCCACCTCCCTGCCTATCTACTACACTTACATAATGCTGGCGCTGCAAAACTACACTACGCCTGCGCGGGGGTCTTGGGTGGTTGTCGGTGGTCATCGGTGGTCGTTTAAGGAGTTAGCCCCCTACTCCTTTTTCTCTTTTATGGTCATGGGTCTCCTGAGGATAGTTTTTTCTCCTTGGATGTTTTCCAATTCTGTTGTTCGGCCAAACGGTTCTTTCTTATCGTCCTTGTTTGAGCACTCCTGCTAGGATGTTTCTATTCTCAAGGTTAAGATATCTTCTCTGTACCATTAATCACTCATTGGTCTTGTTAATGTCAAAGTTGATCACTGTTTGGTAAAAGAATTTCTCAACACTCTGATTTGCCTCATTGTCTGGATTCAAGTCCATCCATT
>NW_010509858.1:0-6970 GCF_000687285.1 Phaethon lepturus
ACTGTAGCCGTAATAACTATATATTTCAGAAAAGATTGGTCAGCAACTGCATGGTACCATAATTAGGTTGGTCAAGCAAGACCTGCCTTTGATAAACCCATGGTGACTGGGCTTTATCACCTGGTTTTCCTGTATGTGCCACGTGATGGCACTCAAGATGATCTGCTCCATTACCTTCCCCAGCACCAAGGTCAGACTAATATGCCTGTAGCATGCTACTATAATACATGTCTTTGCCT
Organism: Phaethon lepturus; assembly: GCF_000687285.1. NCBI lineage: Eukaryota > Metazoa > Chordata > Aves > Phaethontiformes > Phaethontidae > Phaethon > Phaethon lepturus. The sequence goes on from NW_010509858.1 coordinate 240, forward strand.
AAAACTCAGGTACAGAACCTATTTTTCCAGTCCTGACTTTTTTTTTTTTTTAAATGAAGGAAAGAGATATTAAGTTGCTCAAAAATAAATGCAGCAGAAACATTCCTAGGGAAAATGATTTATTTGTTTTCCTGCAATAGACTATGCTTTTGAAAGCTGTTATATCAGAAAAATGCAATGCTTACCTCTCTAGAGCTTTGAGTCTGTCATTTTTTCCATGCTTATATCTCTAACATACTTTCATCTCACATCTGCCCCTGGCAGCAGATTACTTCCTGCTCTGGAGACGACTGAGTGACACCTTCCAGGTTCTTATTATGTGATCAGGTGTCAACTTGCTCATAACAGCCAGAAAGCCAGTGCTAGTGTTACTATACGAACAATATTGTTTCCTGACAAGCACTGTCTTGGATGACATAGTGCATGTTCCTACACTTCTAACAAAGCCAGTCTCTACCAATGAGTATAACCAGTACCAATGAGAATAACAAGAAAGGGAGTTATTTTCCAGAGTGTTACATATAATTTTAAATTCTCCTTCTTACATATAGTTAACTGCTATTTCCACAGGACAGTCCAGTGGCTGCTGAATCCAGTCCAAAGTAATATACCACTCTTACTTAAACAACAGGAATTTGTTTCTATATACTTTCTCTTCCCTCAAGAGGTGACCCTCCATCATTTTATACCAGAAAGTACTTTCAAATGCCAATCACAGGTTCACTGATTTGGCTGAAAATTTAGCAGTGTTATGCTACTTGATCATTCTCTCTTTCTGTATCATATTTTCTTATATGATCATGCATAAATAAGATTTGAAGTTAATAAATTTTCCAAGTTGAGATAAAGTAAGACTTCAGAGTGGAACAACTGTAGACGGCAGTAAGTCAGTGGAAGACCACACTAGTCTGTACCTTTTCAGGATAATATTAGATTACAAATATAGTAGAATACAGCAAGAAGTTTTATTGTAAGGAAAAGAAGAGTTGGAAAGTAAATTTGAACATGTTTTTTGATATCTGGGTGTTGTTTTTTTGTTGATGATACACAATTTTTCTTCTTAGGTAGAAACAGACTATCTTACTGTCCTGGTTTCAGCCAAGATAGAGCTGGTTTTCTTCACAGAAGCTGGTGTGAGACTGTGTTTTGGATTTGGGATGAGAAACTGTTGATAATGTGCTGATGTTTTGGGTTGTTGCTGAGCAGTCAAGGACAGTCCAGCTTCTTGTGCTGGCCTGCAGCGAGCTGGCTGGGGGTGCACGGGGAGCTGGGAGGGGACACATGCCACAGCCGGGACAGCTGACCCAGACTGGCCAAAGAGATATTCCCTACCATACGACGTCATGCCCAGTACATAAACTGGAGTTGGCCGCTCGGGGACGGGCTGTCGATCACGGGGTGGTGAGCAATTGCTGTATTGGGCATCACTTGTTCTTGTACATTCCTGTGTTGATATTATCATTGTTGTTCCCTTCTTTCTTTCTGTCCTATTAAACCGTGTTTATCTCAACCCACGAGTTTTGTTCACAATTCTCTTCCCCGTCCCACTGTGGGAGGGGGAGTGAGCAAGCGGCTGCGTGGTGCTTAGCTGCCGGCTGAGGCTAAACCATGACACTTACCAATATTCAGAAATGGAATGGTAGACTGCCTACTCTCGCCCTCACTCAGCAATTTGTTCAGTATAGATTGCTCTCACTCCCTCATTTACTTGCTAATTTCTTACTTCATCAAGTCTATTATCAGACTGTCTTCTCAGACCATGGACAGAAATTCACTTCACAAACAGTCATAGTCATTGCAAATATTAGCACTACTCTTCTGTAGGAAGTTAATGACCCTGAAACTCTATTGGCAGATGGCATTGTGTCGGTCACTAATCTACTTCTGGCAAAGCCAGATGCAAAAGGTCACTTGAGTTCACCTGGCTAATTTTGCCAGAACTGTATTAAAGAGAAATGTTCCTGCCTGCTGGGCAGAGATGTGAGGGCAGTAACCTCCAGGTGGTGGGTAGTGACAGGGAGCCAGAAGTCTTAAAGTCTTCAGCTGGCCCAGCTAGTACACGTAAAACTTCTGCATGTGTCTGTGTGCAATCCCTAGTGACTTCAGTGGAGTTACTTGGCTCTCATTGGTACATCTCCAGTTTGACTAAGACCTGTAGTCCTTTTATTTGTATTGTAAAGTAATTAAACCACTTGTGACTATTGTAACAGTAACATTGAATAAGAGTCACATTAGATTAGTCGTAAGTAATTATTCATATCACCATGGGAGGATATCAACGGGCAAATCTAACACACTCCAAAGTTTGTTTTGTATGAAACTTTTGTGAGAACAGTCTCTGTTCTGAGATTTCTGGTGTTTCCCGTTTCCACTTGACCTAGTTTCTTAGCTTGCTCTCTGAACAAAAATTATAGAGATTGAGACCTACTAATAGAATAGTAGAGCCTAAATCACATAACTTTACTCTTCAGCAGCTGCTGCCACATGATGAATACATCTATAACCAATGGGAAGAACTCTGAATAAATCTTTTAAATAATATATCTAGCAATTACTAACAAAACTAATTATTCAGCACATGCTCTACTTGAATCACTTTTTAAGATTAAATCACAGATGGCTGATATATGTAACACAAGTATTTTCAAAGTGTTTTCAAAGAAGTGTTAGGCTTTCACGCTGCGTTAAGTTTCACAGAAAAATGATTATTTTCTTCTCCAAGTCTGTAGTGCAGAAATCAAAGATTATTCTTTTCGTGAACCAGGTTCTAAAGAATTATATAGACTAAATTATTAGGCTCTCATTTGACTTGTTACTGTAACACATCTGCATTTTAAAATGCCATCTGTCCTTGTTGTAGAGTATTCAGTGTTTTGGGTTTTTTTCTGAAAACTTTGCTGAATGCATTCATGAAGGCAAACATTTACTTTCTTTTTTATGTGACTTTTCCAACTTGGCTGCTAAGTGATCTTTTTTTTTTTTTCAAGACAGTGATTTAAATGAACTGTAAGAAGAGTACAGATGATCTTGAGTTGAATAGTTAAGAACGTTGCTGCGAAGAGAGCTAATAAACCAAACAGAAGTGATAGACTCGCTAAGGTAATCATAGGGTTGCAGTTGTATGGCCTGTATTAGTCAGACTAGATGTTTGTAGTGGTCTTTTCTGACCTGAAATCAGAAACGTTTCAGTGAGAAATTTGGTGATAGCATTGAGCTGAATACAACTCCATATGTTCTTAGAATGAAAAGGATGAAGATCCATCACCAAAACAAGGTTTTGCTATTGTCTGCATGCTCTAACCTTGCTCCAACAAAGAGTCCAATAGAAAATGGTCAGCCTTCTGAACAGCTTGGCTAAAGATCATTTTAAATTGCTCCTGACAGCTGAGGAACAGAAAAAAAATCATTTACCTGATCAAAGACTTTTGTGTTTCCCTTTGTATCAAAACAAAACCAGGGCCCAAATTCAACTGAGCACTGAATCTCTCCCACATTGATGTCAGGCAAGAACATGGTTAATTGCCTATGGAAGCAAGCCTCAGTGTTCAGACCTAGCAGTCCATGCTTCACATTTGATGCAAACCAAAAAAACTGAAAATAAACCTTGAATATTTTCACAGACCTCATTTCCAGTAGACACCTTTTCTCCTTCCCCTCTATTCCCCTGATCCAGTCCGTAACAATTACTGTATCCTATGGCCCACTTAGACATGCACGGGTTCATTGTGTCTCATGTAGAGGATATGGTAGAGACAAATTATCTGAATAATAAAATCAGGGGCCTAAAGACAATGGCGTAGAGGTGGAGATAAGAATTCTCAAGAAGAGCCTCGCAGCCTCTAACCATTAACATTCTTTCTTTCTCTCCTCCCACACCCTTGGCTTCTGCTGCAGCTAGCAGAGTTTCAGCAACCCGGAAGGCCATGGATATTTACTGTTGGAGTGGGCCCAAAATTTTGAAATATATTTATGCAAGATTATCAATCATGTAATTCAATAGAGGTCAAATACCTTGCAAATTTCTTTTTTAAACTTTTTTTTTTTTTTTGCATTTCCATCTAATTGAAAGAATATGTTTGCTAAACTTGCTAAATCACTCCTTCCAACTCACACTACTGTGTTACAGTATTAAGGCCATCTGTATTTGTATGTATTCCATACAAAGGAATGTCAAGTTCAGGAGTTAAACTCTAATGTAAGTGCCAGAGTTGAGATCCTATGAATAGGATGAAATGTCTAGGCAACAAGTTTCTCTTGAATTATCTGATCACACAGTATCTTTCGAACAATACTATATTGTGTTGTACAATATAGTACATTTTCTACATCTTTGTATGAAAATGTACTGTCGTAATAATAGCCATTCTTTCCTTCTTTCCATATTAAGCTTACTTTATAATTCATAATACATTAATTACCATAACCTATATATTGGCTAAGGCCAACATTTTCAAAACTGGATTATTAAAATGACCCTGTTGGTAGACAGTGTTTTATTTGCAAAGCTCCAAACTTGACGCTGCTACAGGAATAATTTTTTTTATCTTAGTGTGACAGGCAATGAACCTCAAGATATGTTTGTTAGACATCAGTCCCACATGTTTTACCTCATGCTAAAGCCATTATACTCAATGACCATAAAATTTTTCCATATTTGAAATCCATAGGTGTGTTACCTAAAGTTTTCTTCAAAAATTATTCAGAAACACTTTAACCTAACAACTGTATCTTTAACTCTACTTTGGGGAAGAAATTCTGTGACAGGTCTTATATTGTGACTATTACTCAAGTTTGAAGCAATACCTCAGCATTTGTGTTTAGGAAAATTTGAGAATTGCCTTTAAAGAAATTAAAGTAGTGTCTTCCCATGGGGAGAAATTCAAAGGGAAAAGTAGCTATAAAGTCTGTTTAAAGAATCAGAGGCACCAGATTAAAACTTACCTCTTATGCCATTCTTCCCCCATGTAATTAAGATAGATGGAGGTCTGTTTTGTACAACTCCTTTAGTGAATTTTTATTCTGACCTTTTAGGGGATATATGTGTACCCCACAGACATTGCTTTATGGCAGGGTCCCAATGCACAGTGGGACAAGAGCCAGACAACATTATTCATCTATGTTTAGGGAGGAAATAAGAAAGATACCTGTGCATTTGCATAATCGGATAATATGACTCAAGAGCAAGTGTCATACTCATTGCTGGTATCACCTTTCTAACTTCCTTTTACCTGAGTATATACACATCTTGCCACGAGAAAGAAAAATAGAGAGCACAGCTCATTAACTCTCTACCCTTCTCCCCTGGATGTAAAGGCAGTTGCAAAGTTACTATTTAGACATGCATAGTTAAATGAAGGCTTCTGTGTACAGCTTAGACACTCACATAAACCAGCAAGTTTACAAACATACCTCAAGCAAATTAATTCTAATGGTTTTTCAGTGAAAATTGTGATATTGGTTCTGCTTCTGGTTATGGCACACATAAATTGTAATTTTTTTGTTTGTTTCAATAGAGCCTCAGATGCCTGGATCAAGACAAACACAGAATAAAAATATGGCTTTGCCCCAGGACTTTATGTTCTAAATATGAAAAAGTGATCTATTAAGAACAAAGAAGAAGGAAAGTACGATGAAACAATAAGGTAGATATTAGTCAGCGTTGTAGACAATGCTCTCAGTGCTTGAGCTGCCAAGTTTTGCTAAGTATCAGGAAAAAAATGAGAGGGATTTGAAGCAATGAAGCTATAATTTTGTGCCATAAATCTCATTTAATACTGGTTTCATCAGCAAGGAAAGACTTTTTGGAAGACTATGCAAAAATGAAAACAATGATCATTTCCTATTAATGCTTATATATGCATCATTTAAAGTGTCTGAAGTTTCACTTCTCTGACTGGAATAACTCTGTGCTATGTATTTTAGATTGAACTGTTCTGTTGAATGATACATTTGAAGACACAAGGAGGATTGTTTCTGTGTAAGGTTTTGTAAGGTTTTCCAGTAGTCGTCAGCAGCTCTTTAAAGTTCAGTCCAGGTTAAAAGTCATATAACTCCTTTCAGCGTTCAAAGGAAGGCAAATCCCTATGCCAGGGCAGAAATTACTCACTGAGATGTACAATTGACTTATCTCCACCCAAATATTTCAGTGCCTGGAGGCTTACCACAGATGTTATCTTTTTTTTTCATTATTATTTTTTATTTTTATTGAACATTGTGCAGCCAATGCACTCTTTCAGCTACAGGGAGAAATTATCAGTCAGTGAAAAGGACACAAAGAAATATAAAACTGTAGTAAAGGAAAAGTCCTAACTCCACTCATGAGTGTAGCTTGCTGGAGCCCAAGTAAATTTTATTATGTAGGGTGGATCTTAACTGCACACTTTAATTCCATTAGTAACTAGACTATTGGTGGATTATCATGGGATTCATTTCTCCTTTGCAACACTTGTTTTCTGACTTGTAAAAGATTTATATAGAAATTAAACAGGTAAAAAGATGCTCAGTGTGGTGGGTTGACCCTAGCTGGATGCCAGATGCCCACCAAAACCACGTTATCACTCCCCTCCTCAACTGGGCAGGTGAGAGAAAATATAACAGAAGGCTCATGGGTCAAGATAAGGGCAGGGAGATATCACTCGCCAATTACCATCACAAGATAAACAGACTTGACTTGGGGAAATTAGTTTGATTTCCAAATCAAAGAATCATCAAGGTTGGAAAGGACCTTCAAG
>NW_010509859.1:0-4514 GCF_000687285.1 Phaethon lepturus
TGCGGGCAGCCTCTGGCCTCGGGCCATACAAACCCTCTTTGATTAACCCGGGGTAGCCACCGTCCCAGGTGACCCCGATTCCTGTAGCGAAGACCCCAGGTTTCTCTGGCTTTGAAGAGCTACTGACGCTGTGGTACGATCAAAGATGCGCTAAACCCCAGAAGTTTAAGGGAATATTAAAAGATGGATTCTGTAATATTTGTAAAAAGCGTTGGCGTTTGAGCAGGCCTTTGCAGCTGCTCTGCAATGCGCAGCTTGCAGGCATTGCACGGGGGGCAGCAAGGAGGGGCTCTGCCCACCAGCACTGGGGTGGGGACATCAGGGGTGGGATAAGCATGGGATGAGAAAAGGGGCCCAGCCCCAGCCGCGGGCTGAAGCAAGCTGTCTGTTCCTTCATCATCTGCATCCACGTGAGGAAGAAACGTGTTTTAATTCCAGAACTGGACTCTCTGAAAACACGTCCTCTCCTGCAACGTCTGCTTGGGACCCGATAGACCAGTCCTTTAGGTTATCCCCGCGCACGTGTGGTCACTCTTGTAAATTCTGCATCTGTCAGTACTGGTATAAACTTTATAAACTTATTTATAGATTTATATAAAGTTTTAAAATCATCTTTCACAGATCTTCTCGTAAATCACTCACTGTCTTCTGAAGCTGGAACAGACCAAAAAAAAAAAAAAAAAGATGTAAGAAGAGTATTTATTAACCTGATCTTCATAGATGGAAAACTGAGATTAAATATTCTGTCCAAGGTTATTCACGCAGGCTGAGGTAGGAACTGAACCCAGACCTCCTACATTCCCACCACATCAGGTGACTCTATCCCAGCATGAACTTCCCTTGGCAGCTCCTTATGGAAGGGAGGATCCTCAACCAGGAGGAATTCAGCTGGTAGCCATGGGGTTTGGCATCTGGGATTTTTCAGTGCGGAACAGATCACTTTTTTGTTCACTCGATGTTGCTCCTCTCTGCCCAATCCTGCACTGAATCCAGTAGCCTGGAGAAAGGGAAAAACTGACATCTAGAGCAAGGAGTGGAAGAGCAATAGGAGCATTAGGAAAGCACGTTAGACTGTGAAAGTTGACAAGCAGGAGACAGCAGCTGCTGATAAAGCTATCCATTCTGTTGCCATCCTGCCACAGTCCAGATCATGCCAAAATATCCCAGCAGTGCACGTGAGAGCCATCAACCAGTTGAATGTTCCCTGATAAAGGCATTTTGTGTGTTTGTTGTGAGATCAGATACTACACAATATTTGGAAAGATCTGTGTTGCCAGCGTAGTGGAATCACATATAGTCCACAGTGATTTAGTAATCGACATTCAGTGGTTCTTCTTTTCCGCAGTGCTGCGAGAGGTAGGTGTCTGCTTCCACAGAACCTATAATAGAAGAGCCACTGCAAATTGTTAAAGCCTAACACCATATAGGGTATAAACAGTGGTTACCTTCAGCCATCCTCCAGGTTCTCTTTATCTCCATGAGTTTACAAGGTTTCTATCATGAGGCAGAGAGCCAGCTTGCAGTTATTGAAGAAGTACTGTAAACAAGCACCTCTCTCATAACCTTGGATCCACAAACCAAACGAGTAAAAGATTGGCTAGTTATCACTATGGTGAGAACAGGAGCAAAAATGGAGCAGTGAGAAAGAAGGGTCCAAACAGCCCATGGTTCCTCCACCTAGATTCACAAGACCAGTCTTTACACAGCACTGATCCATTGTTCTACCCCAATGAGTTTATATGTGGGCTTTTCATAGAATCATAGAATTTTGGGTTGGAAGGGACTTTCAAAGGTCATCAAGTCCAATCCCCCTGCAGTGAGCAGGGACATCTTCAACTAGATCAGGTTGCACAGAGCCCCGTCCAACCTGACCTTGAATGTTGCCAGGGATGGGGCATCTACCACCTCTCCGAGCAACCTGTGCCAGTGTTTCACCACCCTTGCTGTGAAAAATGTCTTCCTTCTACCTAGTCTAAATCTGCCCTCTTTCAGTTTAAAAGCATTACCCCTTGTCCTATCACTGCAGGCCCTGCTAAAAAGTCTGTCCCCACCTTTCCTATAGTCCTCCTTTAAGTACTGGCAGGCTGCAATAAGGTCTCCCTGGAGCCTTGTCTTCTCCAAGCTGAACAACCCCAACTCTCTCAGCCTGTCCTCATAGGAGAGGTGTTTCATCCCCCTGATCATTTTTGTGGCCCTCCTCTGGACCCTCTCCAAGAGGCCCATGCCTTTCCTGTGCTGAGGGCTCCAGAGCTGGATGCAGGACTCCAGGTGGGGTCTCACCAGAGCAGAGTAGAGGGGCAGAATCGCCTCCCTCGACCTGCTGGCCATGCTTCTTTGGATGCAGCCCAGGATACAATTGGCCTTCTGGGCTGTGAGCGCAGAGTGCCGGCTCGTGTCCAGCTTTTTTTTGTTTGTTTGTTTTTTTTAATTTAAAGCCAATATAAAGACCAGTGCAAGCTCTTGTGATACATTGGTATGCAACTTGAGGAGTTCTGTCAGTACTTTCCTTTGGGGCAGATCTTGGAAGACCAAGATTCTGAAGCATCTTGGAGGGTTATCTTGTGCCTGTGTTGCCTACTGCTAATGCTCTATTCCATGTGTTATGGGACTGGGCTGGCATGAGAAAATTCAGCCTGGAAGTTTTGGCAGGTCATATATTACTGGATTTGAGATGCTGTGCAGAGAATATGCAGCCTGGTCCTAATGCAGTACTGGGAGAAGGATGAATGTGGAATCACAGATCAGGCTGGTGGAACAGTTGTATCTTGTACTGGTTATGGTGACCACAATTCTCCATTCTTGATTCCTAACGTACCAGACACCTTCACAATTGGAAAGCTCTACCAAAAACAAAAGGTAAAAAAAATTTTAAAAGGGGGACAATGGAGAAATAATTACTTTTTAAGCTTAAAAATAACCTTACACAGGAAGCACCGCTAGCCTTTTTCACAGTGGGAAGTGTATTTCCACCATAGCCACTAGTTCTTCAAGAACTCATTTAAAGAACGGTTTGCAGATCCTATTTAACAAAGACCTTCTTTAATGTTTTGCCAGGTAAATTTGGTTGTTCATTTGAACGTGAAAGATCACTGCTATTAGATGTAACCCTCAGTTGCTACCACAAGGGTTAAGAAATCCTTCTGCACAAGGTGCTCTCTCACTTCCTCGTGAAATTCAACAGACTCACTGAAGCAGCTCACAGCCTTTTCTAGGCCACTAGTGTTTTCTGCCAGGTTTTTTAATGAATGTTTCATCTTGCATATCACAGAATCATTAAGGTTGGAAAAGACCTTTAAGATCATCAACCCAACACCACCATGCCCACTAAACCATGTCCCGAAGTGCCATGTCCACATGTTCTTTGAACACTTCCAACTGATGGTGGCTCCACCACCTCCTTGGGCAGCCTGTTCCAATGCTTGACCACTCTCCCAGTAAATTTTTCTTAATACCCAATCTAAACCTCCTCTGGCGCAACTTGAGGCCATTTCCTCTCACCCTATATAAAGCAGTAGAAGGAAATGTATTCAGGCTTATTTGTTCCAATTTAATAACAAGTTTAATGCAAACTGAGGAAGTGTGATGATGGTATTTTTTGTGCTGCCTGGACATACTATTGACCTATTTAAGGGAAACACTGCTTTTTACCTAAATTTGATAAAAATATTGCATACAGAGCTGTAAATGAGATTAAAAAAAAAAAAATTCCTCTGCTGAACTTAACAGTCCTTACCTGTCCATAGACAAAGGTCGTCCTTCCTGAAATTATTTATGAAGTAAAATGTAAGCAATGCAAGAAATGATGCTGTGGTGGGTTGACCCCAGCTGGAGGCCAGGTGCCCGCCAGAGCTGCTCAGTCACTCCGCTCCCGAGCTGGACAGGGAAGAGAAAAATATAACAAAAGGCTCGTGGGTCAAGATCATTCACCAGTTACCATCACAAAAACAGGCAAAACAGACTCAACTTGGGGAAATTAATTTAATTTATTGCAAATCAAAACCAGAGTAGGATAATGAAAAATAATTAAAGAAGTCTTAAAACACCTTCCCCCCACCCCTCCCTTCTTCCTGAGCCCAACTTTGCTCCCAAATTCTCTCCCCCCTCCCCTCAAGCAACACACAGGGACAAGGAATAGGGACTGTGGCCAGTTCAGCACATGTTGTTTCTGCTGCTCCTTCCTCCTCAGGGGGAGGATTCCTCACACTCTTCTCCTGCTCCAGCGTGGGGTCCCCTCCTATAGGAGACAGTTCTGCATGAACTTCTCCAACATGAGTCCTTCCCATGGGCTACAGTTCTTCACAAACTGCTCCAGCCTGGGTCCCTTCCACAGGGTGCCGTCCTTCAGGATCAACCCTGCTCCAGCCTGGCCTCCTCTCTCTACAGGTCCTGTCAGAAGCCTCCTCCAGCACAGGCTTCCCACGGGGCCACAGCCTCCTTTGGGCATCCCCCTGCTCTGCTGTGGGCTCTTCCCTGGGCTGCAGGTGGAGATCTGCTCCACCATGGAGCTCCATGGC
>NW_010509859.1:4606-5366 GCF_000687285.1 Phaethon lepturus
TGGAGCTCCATGGCTGCAGGGGCACAGCCGGCCTCACCATGGGCTTCACCACAGGCTGCCAGGGAATCTCTGCTCCGGTGCTTGGAGCACCTCCTGTCCCTCCTTCCTCACTGACCTTGGTGGCTGCAGAGCTGTTTCACATATTCTCACTCCTCTCTCTGGCTACAGTTGCTGTTGACATTTCTCCCCCTGCCCCCTTCTTATACATGTTATCTCAGAGGTGCTACCACCATCACTGATGGGCTCAGCCTTGGCCAGCAGCAGGTCTGTCTTGGAGCCAGCTGGCATTGACTCTATCAGACATGGGGGAACTTCTCAGAGAAGCCACCCATGCAACTCCTCCCCCTGCAACCTTGCCACGCAAACCCAATACAGATGGCTACAGGTACTGCAAACGGAGTGGCTCGAGTCTGCATTTCGTGTTCTCCTTTACACTGCTGTTTAAAAGACAAGGGCACTGACTATGTGCATGAGGAAAACTCGTTCACGTCATTTGCCCAACTAAAAAAAAGTTGCTTTTGTAGAAAGCAATAGAAAACATTTATAGCACAGAATCACAGAATCATCAAGGTTGGAAAAGACCTTCAATATCAAGTCCAACCATCAACCCAACAGCACCATACCCACTAAACCATGTCCTGAAGTGCCACGTCTACATGTTCTTTGAACACTTCCACTGATGGTGACTCCACCACCTCCCTGGGCAGCCTGTTCCAATGCCTGACCACCCTCTCAGTGAAGAAATTTTTCCTAATATCCA
>NW_010509859.1:5901-31562 GCF_000687285.1 Phaethon lepturus
GTTGGAACCCAAGTGCAAGCCCCAGCACTTGGTCTTATTAACCCTCATACAGCTGATCTGTGCCCATCGATCCAGCCTGTCGAGATCCCCCTGCAGAGCCCTCCTACCCTCCAGCAGGTCAACACTCCCACCCAACTTGGTGTCATCTGCGAACTTACTGAGAGAGCACTCGATCCCCTCATCCAGCCAGATCATCAATAAAGATAGTCAACAAGACCGGCCCCAGAACCGAGCCCTGGGGAACACCGCTTGTGACCGGCCACCAGTCAGATTAACACCATTCACCACAACTCTCTGGGCTACCACAACTCTCTGGGCTCGGCCATCCAGCCAGTTCTTCATCCAGCAAACAGTACACCTGTCTAAGCCACAAGCCACCAGTTTCTCCAGGAGAATGCTGTGGGAGACGCTGTCAAAGATTTTTAGTAAAGTCCAGGTAGACAATGTCCACAGCCTTTCCCTCATCCACTAGGTGGGTCACCTGGTCATAGAAGGGAGATCAGGTTGGTCAAGCAGGACCCGCCTTTCACAAACCTGTGCTGGCTGGGCCTGACCTCTTGGTTGTCCTGCACACGCGCTGTGAGCACCCTCAAGATGAACCGCGCTATAATTCTCCACGGTACAGAGTTGTTCTTCTCTGGTCCAGAGAATTCACATTAGTTCTTGAGGACTGCAGCAGCTAAACAGAGTACACAGATAGTAAGGGGCAGCAGTGGTGTAAGCACACCCAATCATTCTTCTGTTGTGAAGCCATGCAATGGAAGGTGCTTTTCCAAAAAGCATTCTTCAGCTGACTAGGTCACACGTCTTTCACATCACGCAGCACTGGCAAACACTTTGGTAAGTACTGCAAGATTGAAGGCTCAATGTCATTACAGATTTGAAGTATAACTATATAGGAGAAATGACAAAATGACAGCCTTAATACACCTTCATCTTATGCACATCATCTTCACACACACACTCAGCAGTTAGTTTGACCCAACATGTACACTAGTATGTGTCTAACTGTGGTCATCAGGTGCAAATTTTCCATTACGCAGAGTCTCAGGCTAACCTGGGTAGCAGCTGTTGCGAACTTCTTGTGGCCACTTCTCTGAAGCATTTGGGAACACAGTGTGTATTAAGAGGAAAAAATTTTTCATGAGGGTGCTGAAATGCTGGAGCAGGTTGCCCAGAGAGGTGGTAGCTGCCCCATCCCTGGAAATATTCAAGATCAGGTTGGACGGGGCTCTGAGCAACCTGGTCTAGTTGAAGATGTCCCTGCTCACTGCAGGGGGGTTGGACTAGGTGACCTTTAAAGGCCCCTTCCAACCCAAACCATTCTATGATTATCTTGCATTCTGTATCTTACGCCTAGAATCAAGGCTGTACAAAAACGCAGATGAACTGTGAGGTTTGTCTGAAGTCAGTATTTAATAGTCTCTGGAATTTAATTGTAAGCTTAAGCTTACTGTGTACTAGCACAAGTAACATTACATTTTGTTACTTCAACTGACTGATTTTTACTTTGTTGCAAAACTTTAGTAGATGATCACAGTTCTGACCATGCTTGTAATTCTGTATCTAGAACTGAAGATATAAAAAAGGCTAGAGAAAGTATGTATTTGTCCAACCAGCTGTGTTTACTGGTGCAGTGTAGGAGTTACCCAGGCTATATTATTTCATAAACAGAGTCAGGAGCTTATATAAATCGTGTTCCTAAATCCATTCACAGCAAAGCAGAGCCAAGGTTCCCATCCGTGGAGAGAACGCAAGCCACAGAAGCTGCAGAAAACTGCTAACACCGAGATGTCTGCTCTCAGACAACTGATCTCAGTTAAAAAAATAATAATTTTTAAAAATACACAAATGAGGAAACAGCTACAAAATTACCCTTTTAGAAATGGTCATTTAAGTCTAACAACTATTCCTACATTACATCCATGCACAAGTACGTCCAATACAGTGAGAATTACCACTTCCACCGGTTCTCCCAATGCACTGTTACCACGTCAGCCAGCATGAAGCACAAAACCCACCACGTAACCCAACGCTCTTGCCACTTATAACCTTCGTACAACTAGGATCATCACGTTGTTAGGTCTAACTGTTGGAAGAAACAATCTCCAAGCTAAGGACTGAGACACTCCTTTCTGGCTGTAGCTTCCAGGCAACAGGTTTGTCCAACTGTGCCCTACCTGACTAACACAACATCTCAACCCTTGACGATTACAGCACACAAATACCATAACCTGGCAAGAAGTAGCCACCCCTCTTGCTTCCCGCTATCATCATTCCCTGAGCCTGCAGGCCTCCCACAACCAGCCCTGCAGCTATTTCCCATGCTTTTGCCTCCAGTTGCCTCGCTATTTCTGCACACTTCTCTCCTTAATTTTGAAAGAGCAAAACAAAATCAAAAATACCAAGTTCTCCATGTTGAGACTTTGGCACTTTGGTTTACAAAGTAAACCAAAAATCATCTTAAAATTTCTTAATTTTTCTGGAACACCAAATACCAGTAAAATCAGAGTTCAAGATTATCAAATTCCAGTGTTTCAGACCGTTTGCTTTCATTTTACAAAGAGTTTTACGGATAAACCACAATTGATAAGAAGTATTGAGAAACAGAACTTGTTCTGTCACCGATTTTTCGTGGTATATTGTACCAAGCTTTTAAAAGAAACACTAACACACATCCAACTATTTTAATTACTCATTAATAGCTCCTGGCACTGACATTCAGAAATAGTTAACAAAATGACATTTCATACGCTTACCCTCTTAAAATTATGGCAGACTCTTTTGGTGGCATTCCCTGACAATCAGTATGAAAGGATTTTTGCTGTGAGGGCTTTGTAGTGCTCTTCCTTTTGCTGTGCCAACATCGACATTCAACCAGCCACATGGCGAGTTATTTCAGATGGCAAAACTTGCCAGAAGTCTAAACAAAGTCAGTAGTGTTCCTCTCCTTAAACCATCTCACCATGACGCCAGCAAGTGCCAAAGATGGCACAAGAGAAAGCTGGACTACCCGCTCTGCTTCGCCATTCCACATAACCACACGCTGATTCTCAGCGAAGACAAGGCTCCTGAGAAGACAGATAACTGCTGACTTTATTATCCGTACGGCAATATCATGTCTTGTTTAAGCTATATTCCAAGGGGACACAAAAGGTCGAACAAAAGACAAGAAACCACATCTCAGTGGAATTAACTTTTATTGAAGGGAAAAAAAGGTTTACATGTAGTTGTAAGTTTTTCCATCCATACTTTCAAAACTCCAAAAACGACTGGAAACAAAACTTGATCATTACTGCAATGCCAAAAAGTTAGTGATTTTTTCCTTTAAACAAACAGCAAATTATATAACTAATTGCTATGTTCAATAAATATTTTTCTCCTGCACCAATTAAGGGGAAATATTCAACCAAGTACAATAGAAATCCTAGGATTTTTACAGTTTCAACTTCAAATGTTATCCACTGTGTAGTAATCCAGAAACTTTATCTGTAAAACACAGGCTTAATTTTGAGTGTACAAGGATCTATTTTCCCAGTCAGTCAAATACAAAATTTTGCTCTAGCTCAAATAGTCTACACTCAAAGCAACTACCTGACCAAAAAAAAAAAAACAAAAAAAAAGATCTCCTCTGGTTCATGACTATCTAAGTAAATTTGTCATTACAGAAAAGGCTCAAGTCGTTACTTGTTTATCAAAGTAATAGGTAAACATTTTAACAGAAAGATTAACAAGTTACTTGGAAATGCAGGTTTATATTAAAGTATCTGAGTGTGTATATTACATATGACATGCAAGCTTTAAAAATATCAATGCTCTCTTCTGATTAGTTAGGAGTCCAATTGTTTAAAAAACAAAATAGGAATGACTTCCAAAACAGATCAGCACTTTGGGTTGTCTATTTCATTTTGCTTAAGATGTTTTACTACACAAAAACTACAACAATTACAATATTTAAGAGTATTACAACAAGGAGGGATGGAAAACAGGAATACTTCAACTGAAAAATATGTATATTCTAAATGAACCAAAGATTTGTAAAAGAGCTGGATGGAGGACGAGGAAGGGAGGATGGGAGGAAAAGCAGTAGGGAAGCTAAGATCTGAACTTTGTATTTAAAAATCATGTCCTCAACTGTAACTCTTCTGATCTTCAGTAGCGCCCTGGGGGGGGGGGGGGGAAGGGAAAAAAAGAAGAAAAGATGACACAATTACTATAAACTAACTGTACACACATGATCTCAGCTTTAATGTTCCCAGCTTTTTTTGTTTTCATATTCAGAATCTCCATTGGTCGATTAATACTGGTAACAAGGTTTAAGGCAGTCCGTTTCTTATTTATTCACTTGCATTTACTTACTTGGACTATAGGAACGGGATCTTGATCGTGATCGGTATCGACTATAATAAGGTGATGGTGATCGTCTCCTTTAAAGGAAATTAAAAAAGACACCCAACAACATCCATTATGAAAGAAGCCTTATTCACATCACTTCCACACAACAGAACCATTTCCTTAGCACTGAAAGACTTGGCCTGCATGAATGATTTCAGCTTTATTTGGCTGTGGCTTACAGTTATTTAACAAATGCTTTTATATTTCGCTATTTGATGTGCTTAAAACTGTAAGATATTCTCCAACAAAAAAATTTAATAAACTCTCACTGGCCTTGCAAACACATGAAGTGCTTTTCCAGATGTCTACAATTCTTGTTGAACAATATTCTGTGAAACTAGATAACTTTCAAAACAGTGAGATGGTTATGAAATGTCAAGCATTAAAAATCCTATCTACAAATAACCCCTTTTTAAACAGCAGAGTGTATCAGCAGTCCCTGGTTCTATATACAGCATGGAAAAACGAGTTCCCTTTCTATCTGTCCACTAGATTCGCAGTGCACATGCTCTACCTCCTTCAGGTAGCAAAATTAAACCCTTGCCCAACTGTTTACTGTATAACTGAATTACATAAACAGTGAAGATTACAACTACTTTAATCCCACAAAACCTAATGAGGCTCTAACACATAGCACGCATGTATGCAGAATCTTGCTACAAACTGACTAACATTTTTTATGACCTAACTTTTCCATTTTTTGAACAAATCTACTGTTCATACAGAAACAAAAATTAGGTACCTGTATCTGTAGTCATATTCTTCGTATCTGTCATATCCTCTGTCATACCCCCTATCATAATATGAGTCACGGCGACGACCTGCTCCACCACCACCACCTCCTCCACTGCTATTAGGGAAAAAGCAAAAAAAAAACCTTCAGAGATCTACTTTTCATCTTGATTTAAATTATTTAAAAGCTTTTTTAAGTGTTCTTGTAAATAAGACAATTAAGACTATGCCATGAAACAACCTAAAACAACACACTTAAAGAAAAACACTTCAAAAAACCCTAGAAAACCCACCAGGGATTTGAGCCCGATTCCCATCAAAATCGAAGGCAAACGGGTACCTTAGTATTTAGTAAGATAAGGGTGCATTAACTGACTATGCTGGGATATTTCCTGCCTTGGCAGGGGGTTGGACCTGATGATCTTCAGAGGTCCCTTCCAACCCCTACCATTTTGTGATTTAAAAAAAACATAACATATGACAGAATAACTCCTTCAGTTTTTTTTAAATAAATAAAAATACAATAAACAACAGTAGGATTTAATAGTGTACATGAACCACAGTAACACATTCTTAATATTAATAACTTTGTGATAAAAGACAATTGGCATAACTTTAAAATTTCAAAAAAGTATCTGTAGCTCTGTTTCTTTAACCAGACTCCAAATACTCAGTTTAAATCAATTTTAGTCCCATTACAGGAAATGAGTGAACTCCTTACTGTGTTGGCCTGCCCATGTAGATGCCTGGGGTGGGTGTATGTGCTCTTTTGGTGATTGAGTAATCCACCCGAATCCTCCTGCCATCCAGCTCCATACCGTTTGCATGCTCCATTGCCTGCAGGAGAGACAAAGAACAGGGACGTGAAACCTGCAACCTACTAGTGACTACGAAATGCTATGTACAAACTACATTATTTTCCATCAGAAAAACAAGCCCTGAAGTTGTTTTATCAAAACTGGTTACTAGTGCCCCACTGTGGCGAATGGCTCATCCCTGTCCCCTGGCCCATTTGCCGGCAGCGTTACAAGACTGCACTGGGGTACCGGAATAACGTGACACATAATCCTTTCTTAAGAGAGCACAGTGCTAACCACTAACAGAATCACTTTCCCTAGACTTTGTCTTCTACCCATCAGAAAGGTAAAGTGAAAGTCAAAACAGCTTTTCCTGAAAAATGCATCTTTCCTACCGCCGTCTCTGACCCAGAAGGGACGGGCGGATTCAAAAGCTGTGCAAAACAGTGGCTTCCTGTAGGGTGCATATGGCTGGATTACTGCTAGTCGGCTGCCATTTCATGCTCTCCCAGCCTCCTGCCATCTCCCTTACAAGGACCTACTCCAGCAGAGCTTAGTAAAATGGCGGGTTCAGCCTACATGGATACCTAATTACAACCTTCCTCCCCACTCACTCTCACAATAGCAGCTCGCTAAAGCGATACACATAAGGGTCTGCACTTGAGAAGCCTGTGCCTTCAGACCCACCCGCAGCTTGTGCACACACTCACTGGGTGTTCTAGCCCCTGCTTCTTTAGTCTTTGAGAATCAATACAATGGCCTTTCACAAACTCAAAATCATGAAAACAGTTTTTCAAAGGAGCATGGCGTACTTTTGAGAATTATATTCATGTGACACTAACTTAAAAAAAAACAACCAAAAAACCCCCCAAACCAACAAACAGCCAACCCACAACTTTAAGAATTTAGCAAACAGTTAATGCTGGACTTTAAAGCTATTAAAATTTGCAAAGCACTTTTTTTTTTTTTAATTCTTTCATCAGCTGCTCTAGGATCTCTGAAATACTAGTACACACCACTTAGTTCATGACACTAAGCACAGCACTTAGCCCAATATAAATTATTTTCACTTTTCATGTGTGGAGAAGAGACTGTTATAATCTTGACTTAAAGAAAAAAGCTGCTTTGCTATTATTTAACTGTGAGGAACAATAAACAACCTCAAAACATGAAGGCACCTCTAAGCAGAGCATTTTTTTTTTCTTTTTTTTTTTTTTTAAATAATGAAACAAACAACTATTCAGAAATGTAACTTTTTGCAGGTCTCTAACAAGAACCTTACTGAATTAACATACAAGCTATAGAGGAGGAAACAAAAAGCTGACACCCACATGACTTAACTGTGGTGCCCCCAAACTGGAAGTGACTGAATTATCACTAGCCTATTTAACTACACTTAGTTTGTGTTTTAATAATGCTGTTTATATCTATGCTATATCGCCACCTAGTGAGTTCTGTTCCCATACAAAAATCTAACAATGACATGTACCTAACCGCAAGGCAGAGCCAAAGAGCATTTCAAGTCTTCCAACATACACTAAGTATGTTTTGTGAATAAAACATGATCATGAGCTTTAGTTTCCTATCCTTGAGGCTCTTCTTTTTTTTAAAGTCCTGTTCCACAAGGACGATCTAAATTAAAATAAATCTGCATACACATCCTAGGAATGTGAGTGTGCTCAAATCTAAAAATGAAGGATGCAAATGTATAGCTGAAAAATTAGCTTCGTTATGAAAAGCATCTTTCTGGAAATGCAGCAATATGCATGTTATCTTGAAAGGTAAGGAATTTTCTGCTTCATGGGATATTTATGTCCAATCAACAACTTGCAGAGTAATAAGCTTCTTGTCAGCTAAGCTATCTTAAATCCAAAACATCTGGCACATGTGTCTCCTTGAGTTAAGAGAGCAAACACTTCTAAAGAGGAAGAGTTTTTTTGACACAGGGAGCAGTACAGAGAAGAGCCACATACCAGCAAGACAAATGAAGAGCCAATTTTGAGACCTGATTGTTTGTTTTGGAAGTACTAAGAAATGTGTTACGTTTCAGTGGATAATGATCAGTTCATAGCTAGCAGTCTGCATGAAACTCAGACACCCTGGTCACAATGTCTAATGACCCACATAATATTAAAACTTTAGTTTTCTTAGCTTTCAACAGCTGTCAGCAGTAGCTGCTAACAAAAAAGTTAAAATAATAGAAATCTTTAATAGATATGCAGACATAACAAGGTCTTCTACAGTTTTGACTGCATACAACAAGCCATTATGAATCCAACAACAATTGATTGTATGTATCACTCACATTCAGTCATTAGCAACTGGAAATTCCTTCCAAAGATGTGTTCACATTCTCTGCATCATTCCTAATGTGCACATCTCAAGTCTTTGAAACAAAGTACTTAAGTTGACATTATTAGCTAACGACTGTTGCAACACGACCAAAAGCCCTATTTGAAAACCTTGTTTCAGACAAGCAATACAACAGTATTTATTTTGTATAAAGGCTGTAAAAACATATTAGTGATTCTAATTACGGACAGTTTTGTGTTTTCTTTAAAGTTAAAACAGTCTATAATCGAATTTTGGATTTTACAATTTCATTAGACTAGCATGCCATAGTCAAAACAAATTTTGGTTTGCTTTTCTTGCTGTTTTTTCAGATGCATGAATGCTATGTTAGAAACATTTAAATGTCAAAGGGAAAAAAATTGCACATTCACTCTAACAATGCAGAAGACATTCTCAAATATTGTTTAAAAGACAGAATTGTATTTTCCAGACCATCAAATGAAACATTTTGAAGAGAAAAATCCAATTATATTGTGGCTTAAGACACACAATACCCTCTTAGGAGCCTTTAACTGTCAACAGTCCATTTTTATTCCAACCTGGATTTTCTCCCAAGTATCTGAATGCTGTTAAAAAGACTTGCATGGCTTTTGCAAGATGATAGTAAGCAAGCATGCGAACAGGATTCCTGTAAACATGTACTACTAGTTTTGGTTGCAAATTTTAAGGAAAAACAGACTTTGTAGGCCAGAATAGACATCTATATGTTTGCAGTCAGAGAACAGAGAATAAGGACTGAAAATGGCACAGGTGATAATTCCATCTTACATTACAGTTTTAAACCTACAGCAGTCTACCCATAATAACAAAACTCCTTCAAATTATTATCTGTAAGGTGTTTGACAAAATGAGCAGTTCCCAAACTATAGGATCATGGCCTCCAGTGGCTCAAAACAGTTAGAAAGCAAACATTACATTTAACAGATACTATAATAAATATCAAATGAAATTGGTATGTGGTATTTTTTACATGTATTAGCATTTAGGTAGAGTAGAACAAGTTTGGAAACACTGAACTTTTAATTATATGCACAAACCTACACCGGTGACTGGTATCAGTTAAGCAATCAAGAATTCACTGAAAGAAATTAAATAATCTTTCAGTCTGGATAATGCCACAAAGAGCAGCTTGGACAAGGAAACAGTGTGGGCCATTTTCTGCAACCTGCACTGTGGTCACTGGAGGAGGGATGTGGGGAGGGAGGGAAAGAACTTGACTCGGCATGGCAGATGTCACAGTCACTTTACATTTCTACTATGGAGTTCAAGATACCATTTGTATTGTACAGAAGATCATCAAGCCTTCATTTCAATTGCGTCTAACTGCTTTGAATTACTTCAGTGATGTGACATCACTACAAAGCTAGTGACGTACGCATTGAATACACTAGAATAGTCAAATGTGAGCAATTTATGTTAGGACTCATTTTGAAAATGTGTTTTCATGATTTAAAAACAACTATATAAGATACTGTCTTTTTTGTTTGTTGTGTTTTTGGGGGGGGTTCTTGTTTGTTTTTTATGTGAAATCCTCCTGTATTGTATTTCATGCCACCAATAAACACATCACACATGGGATAAACAGACATAATAGATTAGCTTTTCTCCCTCCAG
This sequence comes from Phaethon lepturus, assembly GCF_000687285.1. NCBI lineage: Eukaryota > Metazoa > Chordata > Aves > Phaethontiformes > Phaethontidae > Phaethon > Phaethon lepturus. The sequence goes on from NW_010509859.1 coordinate 15,792, forward strand.
TATACTGGCATCACTAGCTCAGGTCTGGATTTAACAAGGACATCTGAAAGGACATTCTGAAAAAATATCAAAAAATCTGATGGAATGAAAACAGAAATTAAGAAACCCAGCTTCTTACACTTACTGCAGTCTGCAAAGTTGAATTTAAGTGTCCATTTCACCTTTGAACAAGAGTCAATTTATAGTCTCTTGTTTAAGATTGTTTTTGAAAATAGTATTAGAATATTGTCAATGATAATTCTTTAATACATAATTTTCTAAGCTTAAACAACTACTGATTAAATGTACCCCCTTTCAAGTATACTTTAAAAGAGTTTCAGAGTCAAGAAATACAGGATTTTAGAAAACCAGAGTGAGTAACTGGATATGTTCCTGCAAGTATTAGCAATTTCATGGTACTTCAGAGCCTCCAGAAGTTTGTAACTTGTAATTCCAAATATTTGAGACCTTCTTGCCTTCTTTTCTCATATATCAAGGGTCCCTTTTGATACCAGAAGCAATACTTAAAGCATTTCTTCAAGCTATGGAAGAAGTTTTGGTCAATAATAGTGCTTCTAAGCTGGTCTGCTTGCACCACAGATTAAATGTCTTGCAAATGAAAATTATAAACCTTGTTATTATTCTGGTCTTTGGCAACTATCTTATATAAATAGTTCAGTTTGTCTGTATAAAGTTTGTCTTGATTGCTAATGAACACTACTTCAGAAAACGCTTCTGAAAGATGGTTAAAACTGTGAAGAGCATATAACTAGCGTTAGAAAACAGAAAATTCCATGTTGCCAACAACTGCTGTAGCTAATGATTCTCAGATGAGTTCTTGCTAAAGACATATAGTACATTCACAGTAGCCTCAGTTTAAAGAACAACTAATATTTCATATTCTGAGTTACTGAAAAGCTGGATTGTTGCATATGAAATCTCTGGTAACTGTCGTAAGAATCATCTCCCTAGAACAGACAGCACTTTTTACTCATAATCCTCTCAATTTATTGTTAACCCTGAGACAATCACCCCCCCACACCTTTCTTTTCCCCCCCTCTTCCTCATCCTAGTATGTAAAAGCTTGTGTTTCTCTAAACACAGGAGGAAAATCCTAGTGTGATGGGCAGGTGAATATCTTCTATAATTTAGCAAAAATACTGGAGAACTGCAATATTACAACACTGGCTCAAGTGCCAGCATTGCCAATACTGAGAACTATGCAAGAAAGAATGCCAATCTTGAGAAACAGGTCTTCAATAGATGTTTACAGAGCTTGGTTTTTGCATAATGGTGCATATGTGGTTCTGAAGACTTAGCAGAAGGGTGGCCAACATAAGACAAGACACTGCAACATACAAGGCAAAAAAGCAATACCAAATAGTACTTAAAAAAAAAAACCCACAAAACTTTTCTAAGAAAAACAACATCATGTCATAAAAAAAGAAAACCACTACACACATAAGAGACAACATTCCTTCTTCTGAAAGAAGGTACATAGTAACATAAGCTTTTCAAACAGGCTTTGAACAAGCACACCAAAAAGAACATTAGCACAGAAAAACCTCAGATTTTTCTGGACAAACCACCATCAATCCTCAACATTTACTGTCTATCACACTTTCAACTGAAGACAGTGTCCAAAAGAATGTTCAATATGGGTCAGAACGTAACAATCTAGTCAAGTGCTATCTTGCAAACACTAGACCATTGCAATAAAAGGCATTTGATGGAAAAGGAACCTTCTGTCACAAAAAAAGTTTCATCTCAATCTCAGTAGAGTTTCAAATAGAGTAGAAGAGATTCCACAAGTAATCTCCTTCAGAATGGATACATGCATATGACATTTCCTTCCCAGTCCTGTTAAGATGGAATGACTGAAGCTACTGTGATGCTCTGACAGCTGCTCTACCTAGTAGTTATCAAAAGCTAAGTCTCTGCTCCTCTTTATAACCAAGATGATCATAAATAGCTAACGACAAGGCTACTATGGTGCTGTAATCAATCAGAAGTTCTGAAAGTCTAAAACAGTTTAGGTGAAAATAAACTTTATTACTGCCCCTTTGATATTTTTAGGACACGTTTAAGAAAGGCTATTTTACATTGCCTATGGATTTCCACAACATTGAGCTAGTTGACAATTCAAAATGTCTTTACCATCATATAGTACTAGAAACATTGCATCGCTGGGTTTCAGAATCTTGACACATAGCGATGTTTTAACGAGCTTGATAACTGATCCAATTTGTAAGAGTGGTAACCAGTGATGACAAAGATCCTGAGGAATTTTAGCTGCAACAGAATCCACACAATACTGATACTGACCTATCTTAAACTAAGAAAGTTTAAACGTAACTACTCACAATTCATTTGCTGTTGAATTTTAGTATTAACAGTGTTTGAGAGCATGTCAGCTGAGAGGCTTCCCTTTGTTACCTCTCTTGGAAGGACAACAGTGAAGGTGATGGATGTCCTGGTTTCAGCTGGGATACAGTTTTTCTTCCAAATATCTGATATAGTGCTGTGTTTTGGATTTAGTACAAGAATCGTGTTGGTAACACACTGATGTTTTTGGTTGTTGCTAAGCAGTTGTAGGGCTTATACTCAGTCAAGGACTTTTCAGCTCCCCCCGCTCTGCCAGCAGGGAGGTGCACAAGAAGCTGGGAGGGGGCACAGCCAGGACAGTTGACCCAGGCTGGCCAAAAGGCTGTTCCCTACCGTATAACGTCATGCCCAGTACGTAAACTGGAGTTGGCCGGGGTGCAGGAATCACTGCTTGGGGACAGGCTATCCATCACCAGGTGGTAAGCAATTGTTACATTGTGCCACACTTGTTTTTGTATATTCTTTTATCAGAAACATTAGTATTATTATTTCTTCTTCCTTTCCTGTCTATTAAACGGCTTTTAGCTCAATCCATGAGGGTTTTTTCCTATTCCCTCTCATATCCCACCCTAGGGGGGAGACACACCACAAGGTAAGTGAGCAGTTGTGTGATGCTTAGTTGCCATCTGGGGCTAAATCACAACAATGGGAAATACTCATTTTTCTGTAGAGTTCTACACATATTTAATCCATTTATGACCGCTTTAAAAGGGCTGGAATTCAGTTCAACATCTCATCTAGAGTTTTATAGTCTCTTTATCTGGATGCTTAGGATGTTGGGGGTTTGGAGTTTGTTTGTTTGTTTTCTCTGTTTCTGTTTTTCCGAGGAAAGCTATTTACTCATAACAAAAGTAATTCAAGTGTCATTGCTTTTATGCATACTCAACTTTTCAGATTTGATCTGTCTTCCACACAGATAATTACTTCATGTCCTTCAGTGTTCTCCTACAGGGCCTGTCACAGTTTCATGCCAATGGCTATATCCTTTTCCTACACTAGCTACCACTTACCATCTTCAAATCTGTCCTCAAGGCCCATGAAATAGATCATATAAACAAGTTTTTCTCCTGTCCTTTCTGCCAAAGTATTTCAGTTATGTAAATTCTAAGTGTTGTGAGGTTTTGCATCCTGTCACCCTGTTCATGCACCAACATGTTGGTGAGGGAAAAAAATGGGTTTAATTACATTCCAAATTATATCAGTTCCTGCTTAAGGTGCTCATCTTTATTTCTGTATTTCTGACTGCAAATAATATCCCTTTTTTCCCTTTGCATTCCAGTTTCGTAGTATCTGCCAAAACAGCTTTATACTAAACAAATTACTTCATGCTATTTACACGGAACATTTTTAAGAAATGCATGGTATCATGCATGACCATTGCCCATAGAAACTACGGAAAAATCCTACTTCTAGAGACATATGAAGTTGTGAAATAGACAATACTGGCACATGAATGTGACAACAAATTCTGTGCAAGTATTTTGGATGTTAAAAGTTCTATAAAACAGTCACATTTTCAAAATCCCAAACTCAGGGTGCAAAGAAACACATGGCTAAAAGTCAGAAGAGGGCAGGTCACTACAGATGGATATACAGCTATCTACCTCATTAACTCCTCTCTCAATCTGTCCAAGTGATAGTGGGAAAATACAGAAGGGACACTTAAGGAAGCTTTGTGCCTTTTTACTTACCCCTATAACCTGCAACAACCACACATATATGCATATACAAATCCTAGTCTTTCCATAAACCAATTTTCTGTTGGGCCACACCAGAAATCAGTCAAAGATCAGAATTGAGCCGTTCGACCAAGTCATCCACAAACTTTTTTTTTTTTCCCCATTAAAACACCATCAACTGGCATCAGTTTTCATTTTTCAGCTACTGATAGTAGGTTCCACAGCTGTCACCCTCCCTCACTTCAATGCTAAATGAGAAGAGTCATATCCAAGCATTATGAATATACTCATCATATGTAAACAGAATCAAACAGCATCTGAAACATCTGCCCAAGACTATTAATCCATAAACAAGATGCTTGAAGTCTGTGACTCAGTTTGCCCAAAAGAGATAATCCCCCAGTGAAGGCTTAAGGAAAAAAAAAATTTTGAAAAAAGGATGTGCCTTTACTTTTCATAGCAATTTCATCTACAAATTTCAGTAAATGTAGTAAAGCTCAAGTATCCTCACACAGTACTGCTTACTGTGGTGAACCATAATACACGCTGTTGTTCGTATTCTTTGATTCTTTCCTTACAGATCAAGTATACTAACAACTCAGTCCAGCCGTAAAGAGCTACCCGTATAATTAGCAAAGTCAACGACCAAGGCACAAATCAAGACAAATCCCGCTATTTTTCAAATGCACGACGACATGCTTTTAGAGAAGAAAATGGAAGGAGAATCTTCATAATTTTCATAAATACAGAAAACTACTTTGAAAAGTTATTTTTAAAAATATTTCAAAAACACTAGGCTTCTGTGTCTGTCTAAAGATTTACTTTCATTTTGAAGTAACAGACCAAAAATCAAAGCACAATGCTCATTAGTGATTCAGTAAAGACAGCTTAAGCTCAAAATATGTCCAAGCATCTGAATATTGAACTGTAACAGAACTTCATCTGTTTAAAAGTGCCATGTTGTTCGATTTAAAATATTTTGTTCAATCTCACTGTGAGAACCTGCTAGTGAATACATACTCAAAAACATTTTGGGGGGGGTGGTTTGGTGGTGGTGGGTGTTGTTTAACAGAGATATTCATGAAGACCATGCACAAAGAACACACCTGTTTAAAGTAGTAAAACATGAATTTACCTCTTTAGAATCATCAATTCTCTCAAAATAAACGAAAGCAAATCCTCTTGATCGTCCAGTCCGTTGATCATAAACCACATTAACACCAGTCAAAGGTCCATAACGGGAAAAGACTTCACGCAAATCTCTCTCAGTAGTATACAAACTGAGACCAAACACTCCAAGACATGTATTAGGATCTGGATTAGCCTGGTGAAACAGATGTTCAACTCCAATTAAGTTTATAAAAAACAAGTTATACGTGCTCATATAAAAATTTCTCAATAATTAAAATCTTTTAATCTGAAGAAAACAAAACATAGTTTATTAAAAAGCTTAATACTTCAACAATTATCATTCCAAATGTAAGATGTTTTCAGAAAGCAGCTACTTTGTCTTTTTTTCTGAAATAAAAATCATGAAAGACAAACTTCTCACATTGGTGAAAAACTCAGTTGATAAAAATTAAGCATTCCAATTACAGAAAAGCTATAGAAAAACAGAAATCTATTTTATTAGTATTTCACACTTAAATCACCAACAAGCTGCAGACATGACACAGAAGTCTGCGCTAAGAACAGGTCAGCCAGCCTGAACTCCCACCTTCAGCCTTTCTGCACGGTCACCACTGGTACTAAAGAGTGCACACTGTAAATGCATTTGAGCTCCTAAGCACAGGCAGTTGAACTATAATGTAGCTTCTACCAAAAATTCCTCCCCCTCAACATTTCCCATCCAACCATACTGAAAGTCAATGTTCACATTTGAAAGTTTATCTCTTTGCTCTTGTAAACTGGAAGAAAAATCACCTTCATGTAGATAGTAACAAAGTGTTGAAAGCTAGTTCTGTGAAATTAAACCAAAAGCACGCACTTTTCCAGAGCAAGACTCTGGATTCCTTAACACGATGTGGGATACAGATCTACTTAATATTAAGGGAAGTCAAATATGAAATTGTACAATTGTAGAAGGTACAATTTTATCTATTAGGATCAAATTTTCTCTACATGCTAGAGAGTTAATCTAATGCCAATTCCACTGTAAGAATTATTTTGATCAAAATTAACATTTTTTCAGTTAAGCTTCTGGCACCTGTTATACTAGATGCAGCAATTTAAAATGGCAGAAACAGGCATACGGATATAATATTTCTGCTAAACTAATAACTGGAAGTTGACACAGCTGAATTTTGTATTTCAATTTCAGATTTTCAAAGCCACTGATTGCACGGTAATTTATGCCTCAGAGCTTGCCTTTCAGCCTGATTCAAAGAACAAACAGGTTTAGATCTTCTGTCATGCTCTTTTCAGAGCTTTTGTTCAGGAATCCATTGTGAAAATAAGATGCCCAAACTACCTTACATTTGAAGTTTCTTTCTTTCCATTTGTCAAAGTTCAAACTTTTGTTTTAAGACATGAATCTTCTACAATTCCTTATTAGCACAACAAAAATTGGCAGTTGTCATCTGAAAGTTTTTGTTATACAGGTTTAAGTTCCTTTTTTACTCCATATTTAGTATTACATTATTTAATTGATGTTTAATAATCTATCTGATAATTCAGTGGCATTAACAGCTATACTCCTTTCATTATTCAAACTCTTTTGAGTCTAATGCAATCTCTGTCTTTTAAATCATTGTTTGGAGAAGTGCCTTCACATGGTACATATCAATTTTTTGGGGTGGGTTTTTTGGTGTTTTGTTGTTGTTGTTTTGGTTGGTTTGTTTTTTTACACCCCCCTTTAAACACTATTACCTTTTCTGAGGCAAGAGAAGTACCAAGAATGAGAATCTAAGTGACAAGCAACAGTTACATCACCACTGGAATGACTAAACTGACTGTGGATGACTAAAAGACTGCTTTTGTATTAGTTTTTTGTACTGCCTCCTACCCACACAGTATGCAAGCTCTCTCTACCAGATCAGAAGCGGCAAAATTTTCCTAGTGTCTTTAGGACCTCGCTATTTAGGGGATTCAAATCTGGTTGATTTGAGTTTTGCTTTGACACTACTAGAACTACTCCGTAGAATTAATGTGAAATTCACTGTGAAAACAAGTTTCATGTTTCACAGAGACATTTCCAAGGCAAAAAGACTTCTTTGCAGAGCAAACACTCTAGTATTCCTAAAGTAGTGAAGTGGATTCATTCATCTTTCACCAGGAAAATTGCTAACCCTTTGAAGTTCAGTTTTCCTGCCAATTTTTCAAGACATTAGATACATATCTACTACATCATGATTACACACTGGCAACAATCCACAAAAAGTGAAACTATGAATGCTGCTTCACAACAGCTTAAGCCACTGGACATTAGGGCTGCTGTAGTCTTGCCGTTTTCCATACACTCTTGTCTTCTCCCTCACATTGGTATTATCTGGTCTGCTGCTTCACCAAGGTAAGATCACAAAAAACCTATACTCTTTTTGACAGGATTAGTAAAAAATTTGGAGAAATTAAACCAGATTAAAACTAAAAGGATCAGAAAAGTACCACGGCCCTCACCAAGGAAGAGGCAGACCTATGTGTAACACCATTCATTTAGTATCAGCCTGGAGTAATGTGGAACCAGAAGCTGAGGCACTGAAATGGATTATAAAGATGGCCATTTGGAGAAATCTCTCAGTGACATTAGTATCTTAGATCTTCGTTGGTGTACTCGTACTTCGTCTTGTCCGTACAGAGATACTTCTCATTTACATTTTGAGGGGCTTACTGATCCTCTCCGTAACTGTAACTTTTTCTAGTCTATTAAGATTTACAGATTAGCTAATAACACATAGGTTTATTTCCTCAAGTTAAATTAAATTACTCAGAGGTGTAAAATCACAAGCAACCTTCAACATAAGATGCTATATGTTATAAACAAATAAACACTTGAGAATTCTCCTCTTTGGCTCCTCTAGTCAATCTTATCAATACTGTCAGGTTGCAAGCACACACAGAAAACGTCTCATTTTTGTGAAGGGTATATATACATGGAACTGTAGCCAAAAAGAAATCAGAAGGGTTCAACTTCTAGAGCAGACAGAAGCAGATGTCACCCTATCTACACACAGTGACTTGCAATGATATGGTTTTCAATTAATTTCTACAACTGTCCTGCCAGCTGCAGGCCCAAGTGCCCAGTTGTAAGAACAGATTGCTCTCCCCGCCCCCCACCCCACCCCCAAATTTCCATATCCTGCAGTGACAGGACAGCAGGTCAAATTCAGCCTGCAGGTAACCTGGACTACACTGATGTAAGCAGCAATTGTTTTGTTGATACTCAGCCTTGATGAACATGACATACTCTGCTGCCAGTGTGCCTTCTCCTGTTGGACATTGGAGAATGACTACGGCTCCTTCGACGACGGTATTCTGGTGTGTACGATCTGCTTCGAGAACGTCTCCTATGGGAATGAGAATGGGAATGGGATCTGGAACGAGTGTAACGTCTGTGCGAATGTCTTCTGGACCTGGATCTTCAACAAAGAGAAAGCTTTTAGTTAGGTCATAGGTACATAACGTATCGAATTGTAAGCCTTATATTTCCTAGAGAAGAATATTTTTTTTTAGAGGCTCTCTACAATTAAAATAGTTACGTTTCTTCTACTTTGCACATCTAAATATCTCTAACAACCCTCTTAGTAGCATAATTTTTAACTTTGTGAGAGTGCTTCTAGCGTAAAATGAGATTTACATTCACAACGGTTTTCACAAAGTTCAAAGTTTAAACTTATATCAGCTTGGCTGCACATGTTACTAATACTTGCACAACAATACAGAGACCAGATATGCCACACTGCAAATACTGTCTTGGCTGAAGAACTGAAAGATCTAGCATCACTACAGTGCTGCAGTATCTAGAAATGAACTTCACCTAGGCTTGCAAATTATTCAGCAACAAACAACCCCCTACTTAACACCTCAAGCATTTCTTTGCAGACATCTAGCCAATGATAAGCTCAATTTTAAACAGGCACCATTCCATCAAAGTTGCGTGATTTCATACAGGCAGTATATCCCAACAACAGGTAGGCAGTTATCTGACTTAACATTGCAAAAAGAAAAGCTGAGAACTCTGAGAATTCAGAGCACAGTAACTCTTTTTCAGCTGCCCTAGTATAAAGTGTATCAATAAGGGAGATGGATTACTGAACTCTCCCAAGAATTGGTGGAGGGTGGGGGGAGTAAAACATAATACTATGCAATTCCTCTTCCTTCTCTAAAGCTACAAATGCTGTTTTCTGGTTTCTCTCTCCATTAATGAAAGAATGATTCATTTTCACCAGTATGATGGTACAAGGGAAGATAGGTAGTATAAGCCAGTAATATTTATGACATATTTAGAGAAAAAAAGACAGACATTCTTCCTCTGTTCTGAGCAAGCTCTCAGAACTAAGAGCCATAAAACTTTGCCTCTGTACACACACACTTGGGGTAGAAAAGGACAGAGAAGGACATGTGCCACATCAAAAAATTATTTTAAATCTTAAACCTCCCATAAGTGCAGAAGCTATCCACACCCAATTTGAGCTGCAATTTTACGACTTTGTTTTTGAAGCCTAGATTTTGTTTTTGAAGACTCCAATGAAGGAATGTCAAGAACTTTCCCAAGTAGCATCTTTCAACTTTTCCAACAGTTACAGAGATTACTCCTTGTATCTAACCCAGACTACCTTTGCTGCATTTTCACTTGACTTTTCTTTTTTTCCTAAAGGAGCGGTCCACACAAGAGTTGTGTCATCCAGTCCTGCCCCGCCCCCCCCCAAGATTTCGGGGGAAGGAGGCAGGCGCTTTTACAGACTTGAGATGCAATCCCTTCTGAATTGAAATGCGATCCCTTCTCTCTCTTCTGGAAGAGATAAACCTACAAATTTTAGTTGTGATTTCTACATTACTACTTCTATTTATATTACTTCCTCTATTCATACCCATGCTCATGGAATCTTTCCCAAATTTTGTTCACCACTAACATGTAAATTAACATAGCCCTGTTAATACACCCCAGAAGGTTTGTAATTTATACAACAAGGGGAAAAGAAATCTCATCAATGCACCAAAAGAACAGGCATAAGCAGTAACACTGAATTAACACAAATAACTTCCTGGACATACCTTGATTTTGATCTTGACCTAGAGTGCGATTCAGAATGTTTGGAAGCCCTCGATGGACTGCGAGATCCTGACCTGCTCTCCGATTTTACACGAGCAGGACTCCCAGCTGGAGATTTTGACTGGGAGCGAGACTCCTAACAAAAAAGACAGTATTAAAAATGGTATTGGTTGTATAAATGCCTAACTCCTAACATTTAAAGTACAGTAATTCTATTATATTGATTGCTCCTGAAAAACAAGTGGTTAGGCAATACCCTCCAAAACAAATTTCATTTTGCTAACCCACTGTTAATATTGTATGCTTTCCTCAAATAGGTCCCTGCTTGAACCAGATCACCAATTCTCTATTAACTAAGTAATCATGCAAATTCATCTACAACTTGATCATACAGACACTGGAACATAAACCATACATTTACTTAACCTAGGACCCATTCATTCTTCCAGATTCTTTTAATTCTACTTCACTCTTGCTTTCTACTTTTCTTCATTCTTCATTGAGTTTTTCATTTTTCATACTTCGTGTATTCTTCCCCAATTCAAACAATTCATTATAGCCTTAAAAAAATATTCAAGTGCTTCTATCTGACCAATCTTCTGTTCAATTTTTTCCCCCATTCAATTTTAATTTTCTGATCTTTAATACTTTTCATTAGCCTTCTTTTATCTTGATTTATCTTCCACATTCTTGGAAAAAACTCTTCAATTTCTTCACGAACATTAACCTTAATGGAAAAAGAACATTTAGTATATTTAAGCACGTGGGGATTATAAAACTCTGCTGGAGTTCAGATGTTATCTACCAATTTGAAAAGCCAGCAGGTAAAGTGCAAGAAACTATTTTATAAAACAACTTTAAAAAAAAAAAATCTTTAAAACTGTATAAGTGTCTACGTTCTAACAATGAGCTTACTGAGTTCTCAGTGTTTTACTGTATTTTCAAAGCTACCCTCCTCCCCTTTCAGATTTTTTTGTAAAATACATAGATACACTAAAAACTAATTAGCACAAATATATTAAAGTATTGTTATCAATAACTGTGATTTCCCCCCTAATATAACTATGTACTTCTTAGTATTGAATAGTCAAAATTCTCCTCCTACACATTATTACTAAGACACTCTCAGTTCAACAGAATGACCAAAGATTTCCAGTCAAAACCTAACTATGCACGTACTTACTCACATAATACATGCACATAGATATACACAACGTATATTATTTTTCTTCCTCATTGTTACCCTGTTTTCCTTGCATACAACTAAATCAATATAAAACAAGATGTATAATAGTACAGTTCAAAGCAATCCCATAAAAGTAAAGACAGGATGGTTTTTTTCTTGCATGGTAACGCACACAAGAGACAAACTAGGAAAACAAGCAAACAAAGAGCAGGTTAGAATTTCCTCACATTTTATTGTGTACAGCATTCCTACGCGGTTCAACTATAAAAAACCCCTACACAATAGTATGCTAGATACATCTGTAACTTCACAAAAAATGTGCAAAATTCTTAATGAAAAAAAAAAAAAGCAGCATAGCAAGTTCCCCTGCCATAACTGTTACATTTCAAGTTTGTTTGTATTGTTTCTCCTCTGCCTGTCCTCACAATACTTTTCTTGATTTATTTCTTACTCTGCCTATGTCCAGATTTGCATTTTCTTTTGCAGTTAAATTCTTCAGTAATTTGGGCTGAAGTTCTTTTCAAAGGATGCTGTCCCCAGATTTCAAGACAATAAATCCCCCAGAAGTGGAAGCTGAGAGACTCCTTACTAACAACTATTACAGCTACATTGCCTTTCCCCTTTATCTCAATAAAAAGGACAAGGGACACACGGAGAATGTGACCTACTGGGATGATAGGCTTGCCAAACTTATCAACGAAGGCCAAATTTGAAATTGGCTGTTGCATGTAGACCACAGAATCAGGTCTGCATTACAGGTTACCCTTATTAAGCTGGCTATCTGCTGAACTAGCCACATGACTTTCACTGAAATAAAAGGATGTATGTGCACTTAAATATTAGCAAATTTTATTTTATCTCAAATGTAAAAACAAAAACACCAGTTAACTATTTTTTTTCTTTTAGAACCACTAACATGCTTTTTAATCACCTCGCCTCTGTTTTTGTACTTTTCATTGTTTAATAGTCTCCTTAATTCTTCCCTTTACACTTCACCCCCTGCAACAACTACCAATTTCTCTGGGAATTACTTTTTACTTCCATCCCTAGTAAAAGTGATCAGCAATATAGAATAAATATTTAATGTGACACCATTCAGATTTAGAAAACATCCTCCAACAAAAAGACAAAAAATTCACCCTCCTCAGTCACTCCTGTGCTGCCCCTACTTTTTGCATTTGAAAGATCAATTCTTGAACAGGAACTTCAGAAACTTAAACAAAACAAAAACCAAAAAACCAGATACTGCACCATCTAAAAGTGTTGGGAGGTGCCAAAAATACCAGGATCAAATCACTCCCATACAGTGTAAAAGTTAGCTTAGTATCCTTATCTATTCAAGTGAAGCATCTTGTCACACCGCCCATACAGTTACTAATAGTATCAGTTATGAAAACAAATCTGTATTAAGTTGCCAAAAGCAAATGTTACATCATTTCATGTAGGTCAAGTCCTTTTGGAACTATCTGTTTAAGCCTTTTAGGGGCTGCAGTCACAAACATACAACTTCAAAATTGGAGTGACAGAGGTGACAGGATAAGTTCTTACATATTTCCAACTTTCTCAAAGAAAGTAACTGTAGGTGTAAACTCCAGCTAAAGAGAGATTACCTGTTAGCAGTTGCATACTGTGTCTGGCACTGGCAGGCAATTACATCTCATCTTCTGATGCAACATAGTTCACCTAGTTATATCTCCTACAGTGCTTCAAAAGGAGAGACTAAGGGAATCACAATAATCTGCAAGAGTTTAAGGACTTAAGGATGACGCTGAGAAAGTACCTAGTAAGACTTATATCAGCAAGATGACAGGCAGGGATTAAGAGATTCAGAGCTTCAAGGAGTCACAAAGGGAGATTTTAAAGAATTTTCCTCCTCTACTTCCTACTATAAGGAAATAATTAGCAAGCTATATCTTAGTCTATATCACAGACTGACACACCTGTTGTGCATAAATAACTCATCCATTCTGCAATATGAATGAGAAAATTAAATAGTTAGTATTCTTTCTTAGTATGTCATCTTTAACAAGAAAAAATAGACACCTCTATTACCAAAGCATTAAAATATCTCAATTCTGCAGTAGTCTTTAAGCAATCTATACATTCTGATCTTAGCTCCATCGTTATCACAGGAATTAATTTAAATACTGCTTAAGAGAGAAAAGACTAAAATTTCTCTCTGGATCCTCAACATTTTCTTATCTTTCTGTTCTAAAGATCCTCAGTCATTTAAGGGCCACAGATAACACTGCATTTCTTAAACTCAGCTTCTCACCCCACAACTATCTTACAAAACAGTACATATTTTAATGCCTTCAGCTTTATTATGCAACTGTCCAGTCACTACTTTCACTCTTACAAACTCATAGGCAGATACTCACTGTGATCATGTCAAACTATCTATTTGCTGTCACTACAGCCTGTAGGAAGAGACAGTCAGCTAATTTCCTAATATTCTTCAGATCAGATTTGCCTTTCAAAACAAATGCTTACATCTGTCAATAACACTTTTTCCAAGGAAAACCTAAAAAAAAAAACAAAACAAAACAAACCCACAAAAACAAGAGTAAAAAAAAAACAAAACAAAACAAAACCAAACCCCACAAACCCCCCCAAACCCAAACAAAAACCACACCAAAATCCCACCTAGAATTAAAAGTATCCCAACTGTAACAGCATGCTTCCTCAGAATAAAATGTGGTGGCTTCCTCAAGTACATACCAGGAAATGGGATTAATGATTCACCAAGTATAGAGCTTGGTGACAAAGAAGTTACTGTAGGCAAACACAAAAATCTAAAGATTGTAGCAACAGTTACAGATTCTCTGGATAAGAAGATGTGCAGCTAAAAGCGTTTAAAGAGAACACTGAAAAGTATTTTTTATCCTTTCTACCTTCTCACTTCACAGAAAGAACACCATGAAACAAAGTGGTATGGAAAGGATAACTTCCCCCACCCCCACTACCTCATGATCACATAAATCCAGTCATTGAACAACTATCAACAACTTTAGATGATCCAGCTGAGCAAGATCAGTCGTGTCAATGCATGTCATCCATACTGGTACAGCTGTTTAAACCATACAAATGATGCAAGTTACATCTACCATTTATCTTCCTTGCATCCTTCAAAAGAAATGCTACTTTCCAATAGAATGACTATTTTAAAAGCATTCAAAACACTTCTATCCAAAGTAGAATTGCAAAAGTCTTTAGGAAGTATTCTTTCACTTTTCCACCTATCATGAGAAGGTATGATAAAGAACATGAAGGGATATAACAAAAAAAAAACAACAAAAAACAAACAAACAAAAAGATACAAGATTGTTCTTTTTTTTACATCACACTTCTGTCCTGAACTTCTGTCATGCCTTACCTCACCTCACACCTTATCATTTCGGCGTATGACAGAAAGGCTATCAAAATTTAAAGTGAGATGCTAAACAAAAATAAATTAATAAGCTTAAATTAGGCTTTCCATAGCAAAGTATGGGAAGTGAAATGGGAAGAAAAAAAAATTCCTTAAATCACACAGAAATTTCAGTTTAAATTCATTTGACCTTGTTAAGAAGAAAGAGACATGGGCTGAAAAAAGGACAGGACAGCAAGTAGTCTAGCAGTAACATTAAGCCAGCAAAATGATAGTTCAGATTTTACAAAAACCCTGCTAAAAACCCATGCCCAAACTCAAAACCTAAATGAAGTCCAACTTTGTAAGGGGGCCGAAAAATATTAGTTGGAAAAGAAACAGAAATTTAGCAGCAGCCCACGTTCACTGGATAAAGCTGTCAATTTAGTGACATCTCATTTATGAGAAAGGACAAGATTGTATTTTAACCATTGTTTTGACAGGAACCTACTCACTTTCCCTGAAACTCAGAAGTTAAGTAATTTTTGCTTCACACTATGTTCTGTCGCTCTATACTAAAAATAAAACGGATCCCTTAATTAGCTATTCTATAAATATTTCAATAGTATGTAATAAACTTCTGTATAAAAAGCAACTCATAAATTGTGCTATCTTGAAGACATGTATATTTTAAAAGTTACCAACATCAGCAAACTTTATGCATTTCTCAACTATACTGCTCTGATTAAAAAAAAAAGAAAATAAAAATGGAAGAGGAAGCTTCAGCAATAAACTTTTTAAAAACACAAGTTAATCTTCTCACTGAGGCTTGAAAATCTGCCTCTTCAGGGAGGGTTCTGTAGTCACTCCTTTATCACATATGGAAGATAAGAAACTGAATTTGTTTTCAAAAAGAGCAGTCTTCCCAGCTGAAACAGTCCAGAACACTCTAGAATTTATCAAGCTTGATTAAAGCAAAAGGGGC
>NW_010509860.1:0-14649 GCF_000687285.1 Phaethon lepturus
TTCCCTGCGCCGAGGATTCATACGCACAGGATTTATTATACACACGGGCTGGCACTACGAGCCGGCCTGCCATAACTGACACTGCCCAGCAGTCCTCCTGGCCCGCCTTTGCACCCCACTGATGTACCCTGAGTGGGTCTTGTGCCCCATTTCATAAAGCCACCTGCCCCTTCCTTGACTTGGTGGGGGAGCCCGGCTTCCACCCTCGCCGTTAGCCGATTTGCGGCGGTGTATTTGCGGACTGAAGATGCGATACTGAGCGCTCAACTCCAGAGGAACTTCTGCTCTTTCCTCTTGGATGCACACTTTGGGAAGCAACTGAGAACATCAGATTCCTGCCAAACAGTCTATATAATTTATGTTATTGGTTGTAATCCAAAGACAGACACACAGAGAGATTTCACATTGCTTTAAGTCATATTGATGGTGGCTTTAGTTTCTGTTCCAATAGCTGCTTCCCAAGGCCCCCGTCAGGGCTGTGGAGCAAGCCCCACAAACGCTAGGGACCGTGGGATCATATCACGAGAAGGACACTTCATCCCAAATAAATGTTTCTCTCCTGCAATTGTTTTGTAGTAGAGCAGCAGGTATGACTCCTTCTCCTAAGACAGCTTACAGAGTGGTACAGAAATCATGTGTACTGCACTTCATGCCCTTACGCAACAGGTCTGTTGGCTAAAAAGGATACACCCAGTGAAATCTGGAGAAATTCTGGCTGCTGTGTCATTAGAGTTGCGAGTAGAAGCACAAACTTTCTGGAGCTAAAAGCTCTTGTTCCTAAAGGCTGCTAGAAGATCTTTAAGAGGATCCAACACGCCTTAACTTTGCATCTCAGCTGGTAGCCCCTGCGTTCTGGTTCCAAAGTGATTCAGGTCAGACAGTGCTGCCCAGGTTGCTGAATTACCCACAGAATCACAGAATCACAGAATTGTTAAGGTTGGAAAAGACCTTCAAGATCATCAAGTCCAACTGTCAACCCAACACCACCATGCCCACTAAACCATATCCTGAAGTGACACGTCTACACGTTTTTTTGAATACTTCCAGTGATGCTGACTCCACCACCTCCCTGGGCAGCCTGTTCCAATGTTTGACCACTCTCTCAGGAAAGATATTTTTCCTAATATCTAGTCTAAACCTCCCCTGGTGCAACCTGAGGCCATTTCGTCTTATCCTATCACTAGTTACTTGGGAGAAGAGACCAACACCCACCTCACCACAGCCCCCTTTCAGGTAGTTGTAGAGAGCGATAAGGTCTCCCCTCAGCCTCCTCTTCTCCAGACTGAGCAACCCCAGTTCCCTCAGCCGCTCCTCATAAGACTTGTGCTCCAGACCCCTCACCAGCTTCGTTGTCCTTCTCTGGACACGCTCCGGCACCTCAATGTCCTTCCTCTTGCAAGGGACCCAAAACTGAACACCCATTAGGCTTCCCAAAGCAGATGACTATTGAGGTGTCTCTAAGCAGCTTCTCAGCCAAATACTCACTTGTGAAGATCTTCCTGTTCTACCAAGATCTGCTGAAATCCCTCACAACATGGGATTGCTGCTGGCATTTGCAGCCCATGTACTTGTACTACAAAGGTCCCAGGATCAGCAGGGCAGCGATCAGAGAGGAAGCAGCTACTTTTTCGTCACTGTGGTAATGTTTTTGTGGATTAATAACACTTTTTTTTTTAATATAAAAAGGGAGTTCCAACAGAGATTTTATTTCAATCAGGCTACCCCACCAGCAGATAGTCTCCAGGACAATGGAATATAGTGGTGTCTGAAAGCCATCAAAGGGATCTAACACATATCCCAATTCCAAGGAATTGTGTGTGCCCTAGGTGGGCATGGCCCAGGAAAAACTGCCAGACATGCCTGAGTCTCCAAAGGAAAACCTGAGCAACACAGTCCGTGTCTCACACTGCAACTGCGTGAAGCAGCTTTCTAGACCGAGAGCACTAAACAACAGAGCACTAAACAGTGCCGGAACAGAACCTCAGGGGAGCCTTTGTATTTTGTTTCATTTTAACATAAAGGTTGTAAGGGCTCTGACAGGATGCCGTCTCCTTGCACGTGTACTTTCACATGACTTGGATTTCAGTTCTAGCTGTACTTGCAGGAACTTCATCTTCTGACATACCGGTTTCCTAGCACAGTTTTCAAACCCTGGGAAAGCCACTGGCGAGAGAACGACGAAAGCCTTCTCCTTCTTTTCTGTACTGGAGAGGAATTAGACCATAAATGTAAAGTAGGTTCCTAAACCATTATATTCAACCATGGTTTTTTCCTTGAGCCCTACAGAAGTGCCTGCTTTGCAGATGTGCTTTGCATCAACTTCCAGATTTCCACTTTTGGTGGAACATGGAGCAACTGACTGCAGGAAAGTAGTAATATAACTATTACTGCTTTCATATTTAAGCGGCTGGTGTAATTTTTGATTGGTTTATTAAATCACTTGGACAACAGTAAGACCTAATAATTTTCACTCCCAAATAATAAGGTTTGACAAGGTTCAAATGAATTAAAATTTGCATAACTAATGCAAACAAAATACATTTGTTAGTTCGAGTAAGTAAACGGTGTAATTTTCATTTCATCAATTGCTAGTGGAGCTGAGAACCACTTTTTAAACTGGATTTTCTTTCCACACCTAAAAAAATGTTTATTCTTAAAAAAAATGTTTTAAATTAATTTCAGAGCCTAAGAGAAAAACAGAGTTTTGTATCTTTTCTTAAAAGAGCCAAATGGAGTCAGTCGCCGGTACCTTTGTATCAAAATCCATTTTGATGCGTTAAGAAAATTACTTCTCACTAGCAACTTTCATGTACCTACACCCTGATGATTCACTCCTGAGCTGAAGAGCAAACTCCGAGGTACGTAGCAGCTGTGTGAGTGGGCCTGTGCTGTAGCTATAAAGTGCCACAACCTATGGCAATGTATTGCGTTTGTCTTTGCACGTTGGCTGACGTGAAGCAGATGGTGGCGGTTTTAATACAGCAATGGAACAATACAAGAATATGAATTCGATAATACTCATTTTGCACTGGGAATCGTATCAGGGAAGAAGGTGATCAGAAAATGATATCTGCCCCTCAGAAACACAGAAAATACCCTGAGTCAGATGAATCTTTGGGCCGAGTCCATCTCCTCCAGCGGTGTAATCAGATGGGAACTCATCTGCCGGTGAAGCCGCGTGGGGAGCAGTCGATGTAGAGCAGGGAGAGGCTGACGGCAATGTGTGAGTGGAGAATTGAAATCTGTGGAAATCATGGGGGGAGAAACTTTACAGATTGTTTTCCTTCCTTTACTTCAGCACCTGAGGTGGTGTAGCCTAGTGGGAGTAAGATTAAGAATGCAATTTTTTGGGTCTCATTTAATTTGTCATGCTGCTACCACCGTGCTGGGAGATGATTAAGGCAGTAAAATGTGACCTCTCTCCATTAATCATTAGTAAAAGGATGGTCTCCCAGAGATCCTGCTAAGGGCAGTTTGGACTGTATTTTAGCTGTGCTGGGTTTGTGCTGCCTGATGTGCTATGCAGCGATGCTTCCCCTCCTCACGCTGTCAGTAACGGCTGCGCTGTGTATGCTGGTTTCAAAATATGTGTATGTATATGCTCTGTACATGCTGTTTCGAAAATAGGCTACTTCAAAAACAGGAGTAGAAGTAAAGGGACAGGATGGACAGGGGATGAGCAAAGGAAGGAACTCTCGGGGATTTTACATCTATTAATTTTTCTAAAATGGATTTAAAACAATTTGGTTTTACACTTTTCCTCATAAAATCCATACGGAATTGTGGTAGGGCCCATTATTAATTTTCACCTCAAAATCACTGGGTCTAATTAATTCTTTTGTATCCCAATGACCATTGCAAGCTGTATGTTAGCTTTTATATTTGCTTTCAGTGCTAAGTGCAGAAGAAGCAATAGGAGGTTCAGGCAAGAGATGTCCTGCCTGTCTTCAGCTTTTTGGGTGGTAACTCCACTTGTTCTATTAGATGGTGTTTAGCAAGTACACCTTTTCACATAAACCTGTTTGGTTCACACCAGAAAGCAGATAGGAAATCGGTTTACTCACTTAGTGTTCAAGGTCATCGTTAGTGGGGAGATAGGAGTTTGCATTTAAAACTTGTTCTTTCTAGTCAGGTATTTTATTTATCTGAGGAGGAATAAAATTAATTAGCTGTGTTATATCCATTTGACATCATCACTCCAAGCTTGCAATATGCCTGTAAGCAAGATTGGCTCTGAAGCCTTCACACTGTTTATTTGCGTCAGCTTCCCTCCTGACAGCAGATATTTACTTCAAGTAAATGATAAAACATTCATCTTTACTGTTGTGAGTACTTGAAAAATAGAATTTTCTTGGCTTGATTGCTCAAATATTTCTTTGAAACAATTTTCAAATGTATGTCATACAATTTCCACATTGCTCTGCATTAATTATGCATATATTTCAACAAATTTATTTTAATGATAGCGTTCATTTATCTCATATGGCCATTCAAAACAAGAAAGTTTTAAATTTAGTATTCACAGCTTCCTGAAGATGTACATGTGATATTAAATCTTAGCTACAGCTGATGGTTTTGTGAGATGTCTCCAAACATAAATAGGAAGGAGTTAATTAACTTGCTTTTCCACTGCATCTTTTTCATGTTTGAAGATGACTGAAACAGAACCTCAAATCCCAACATCCACGTAGTCTGAGGGCAAGACTTTGAATTCCCCCATCCGAGCCTGCCAATTTAGCTTCAAACTGGATTAAAGATTCAAAAGAATAATTTTGCACATTCCTAATTGTGAATAATTGTGCCCTGGCAGCACGGAAATGTCCCACGATGGTGTACTACCATGAAAACCTCGCCATCATTTAGGCTTCCCAGATTTCTCAGCCTCCCCTTTGAACCACAGCTGGACTTTAACCCTGGCCTGTCCTTCTCAATGGTCCATCTCCTTCCCTGCGTCTCAAGCAAACGTTTCCCAGCGATCCCGCCGCAAGCAGGAGGTTTAGGATCAGTACAAGCATATTCACTTTCCAAGCAAGTAGTGGAAAACTATTACGCAGCAGGCATCAAAGTGTCCTCACTGCGCGGCACCTTACCGATGCTTTATGACTGAAAATTGGGCGAGACGTGCATGTTTGCGCAGTGTCCGTCATGGTTTTTTGGTGTGCTCTGTGCAAAGACATCTTCAATATCGGTATGTGGAAAGGCAAAATCTTAGGTTTGCCTCTATCTGACTTCTAAGATTGTGGGAATTCAAACATTTTAAAGTTACAGCAGGCTATTTGCTTCATTTGGGAAGTGAGGGTCAGTACCTTTTGCTGCACTCGGAATTCAAATAGTTTGAAGGGATTGAGAGAGGAGGAGGTATGAAAATGGGCACAGTAAAGAAGGTTTGGCCGTATTAATTTGTAACATCGAGAGCTTCTGGTTGTTCTAAATAGCCATTCCCTTCGCCAGAGTGTTTGAAGGGCGCAGTAACCACCCATGGAAACACATCCTACAAAGTATTGCTAGGCTGTGACAGCCAAGCTGAGATCTCCTCCTTCTTAAAGAAGGTAGAAGGTCTTTTTCCAGACCCTTTGGGTGTCCCAGACCTGTCCAAATAAACTGGCAGCTAGTGAAATAAAGTTATTTTCTGGGGAGATACAACTTGTCAGCTGTGCACCAGGCTTTATCTGAGAGCGTTTAAATGTCTATTGGCTAAGGAGCCCGAGCAGAGCAGATCAAGTGTAGTATCCAGCAAGGATATTAAACACAAGTGCAGCAAGAGTAACACAGAGAGAGGCTTAAAATTGTTCACACAGGGAATTTGTGGGTGGCACTCCCCAGAGGAAAGAGCTATTGAGTTTATCATTAACAGGGTGCAAATGAACCGCTGCCGCCTTGCAGAAGCCGGCATTGGCACCAACCGTAACGTCGCTGGAAGCCTCAGACCACAAACGGAGCAGTAGCTCACTCTGCGGCGATGGATTTATTCTCATTTACCCGAGTCTCTGCAGAGCTCCTCCACATAAAATCTGTTTACCTTGTACTCTGTTCCAAGACAACACTTTCTCCCTAATTAAAAAGGTAAATCACAAAACCTAGTTATGAAATCAGTATTTCACGTAACGAAGTATCATACTGGGTAAACATTTATCACTTAAGATGTTCCTGGCAGACTGAGTCTGAAATTTTATGGCCCTAATACCTAATTCTTAATTAAAATAGGTTTGACTTTTTCCTTCAGATGCATTCTTCTCTCTGTGAGTATTACAAGATCAAGCAGGTACAGCTACGTTTTAATTGTTTATAGGTAACGCATTTGTTTTATTATAGACTAGATGTCCTAACAGCCTGAAGCAACAGCGCAGGGAAATCGAAATGCAACTAAAAAGGAAGCAGGCAGACACTCCCTTATTTGTGTACTCTGTAAGTTGAAGAATCACTAATTCTATACATACAGGGTCCATTCAGTCAACTATAAACCTGAAAAAATACAGTATTTTTCTCTCTTTTCAGGCTTTGTTTCCATGCCCTACAGTGCCAAGAGGATGGAAAATATGGAGAGGGAAACTGGCAGGGTTTGATTACATTTGTGTTATCAGCGTGTAGGTAAGACTTCAGTTAGGAGCAATCATGTTAAACTTTTTAAATCATGTTTTGTCATTTAATAATTAAAACGTTTTAAAATGAGAAACAAAGATCACCTCCATTCAATAAGCACTTTTGAATATTTCTAAGCTTCAGGACAACCGTTCCTAATGTATGAGCCTTCCTTTAAACTCCAGTGCTTCTGCTGAGGTTTTTTTTTTAAATTAAGTTGAAAGCTTACCTTGGTACAATTATTCTGAATTCAACATCATTCTTTATAAATGTTAATTCTGAAGGAGCCTGTCCTCCTGTTCAAGTCCTCTTTTATTCTGTCTAAACACTGTGGAACCTAGAGCAGCTTCATCCTAAGTTTCCTCCAAAGTTTTGACTCCTTGGTGTAAGATGGTCAGTCCCAGGGGAAACCCAAATATCTGTACACCACCAGTGCCCACTCCCAATGCCTTTTTACACTGAAACGTGAAATGCAACTGTAAATATTTTGAGGTTTCATCCCTTTTAAGTTGGTACACAGCATCTGACTCACCGGCTGCTGCACAGTGCCTGTGTTTGCTGTTGTGTGTCAGTGCAAGAGGCGAAAGCAGATGATACCGTTATTATGCAAAATCACTTCCACCCACCCTAGTGACTCACCAGCACGTCACCAAACAGGATTTACATCAGTTTCAAAATATATCTCCGTTATCCATTCCCATCTCAGCAGATTATTTATTTCTTCCTTCCACTCCTTCTCCCAATGACGATAACACGGCTTCGTGTTTTCCTCTCGGAAGCGGAGCAGGGCTGGCGGCTGCTCCTGGCCGGTTCAGCTCAGTTTGCCAGAAGCAATAGCCTCTTGCTTACGGACGGAGCAGAGACGCCGTGTTGCAAGGGCTGCATCTTCCCTCTCCGTTGAATGACTGAGACCTTTCCCTATGAAGGGGGTTTTCTGCTGCTGCTGCTAAGGTTTTTTCCTCTGTTAAGACGAAGTCCATTCATTCGTACCTTAAAGAGTTGACTCATCTGTGAGTTAACGTAAGGTAGCGCCGATCTCCACTTTGCCGTGATGTGCCAGTCCGTAAACGATGACGACTCAAGGGCTGCTTAAGACAGACTTAGACGCCTCAGTTTGAATTTGGTACTGGTTTTAACACCTGAGTCAAACAAAGTGCAGTGGGAAGTCAGTCGATTTGGGAGAGGGAAATGAAGACAATCTCTTTTAGAATAGCTGGTTATTCCCCAGGGGTAATGTGCTATCTCAGTATTGTGGAAGCACTACAACTGTTTTTGGCCTGTTAATGATATTAAATAATTAATTGCATTCTTATTATTTGAGGAATTCTATTAAATCATTAATTTCATGGTTCTCTGCTCTGCCCTGCTTTGTGTCGAAATGTGAGTAAATGACATTTAAATGTATTTGAATTTTTGGGCTTAAAGTAAAGTAAATCAGATGGATTTACAAATCTGAACATGCCTGGAAATTTGGAGGTTTAGCTCTGTGCCCCATTTCTCAAACATGTGAAAAGGGAATATTCCAGCCTTTGGGTTGCCGCCAAAGTAAATGCACATACATTGTATGGGATGCTGTGCTGCTACAAAAACTAGGACATAGTGTATAAAATCAAAAAGGTCTGTCAAGAGGAAGATATGCGAAGGAGCCTGGCTGCTCTCGAGGGGGCATGGACACGCCGAGCCGAGGGAGTATTGCCCTCTGCAGCGGCCACTGAGCCAGAGCCGTCTGTCCCGCTCCAGGGACCCCAGCAATCCCCATCTGTGTTTAAATTTGTCTTCATCAGTTTTCTCCATCACTGATGGAGCTCTCGGGTCTGGCTCAGTCTGAAGGCCCAAACCTAAAGAAAAGCCCTCTGGAAGAAGCTTCACTCACCTGCCCCATAATCCAGGCCACGTGTACTGAAATGTAATAGTTGATAAATATCTGGCTCTTCCAACATTTTCCACAATTCTTTATTAGATGATCTCCATGCATCACTTTTTCCTTGCACATAACTAAGTTCATGCCAGTTTTTTACTGTCAGAAAGTTTTTCTTTATCATCTTCAATAATTTTTCAGGCTTTCAGTTCCACATAAAACAATACATCTGTTTAAATATCTCGAGGATTTACCTTTCCCTAGGAATTGCTTGCAGGCAAAAGACAGGTGTTCCTACTCTGACTCCATGCCTTACTTTATTTCCTCTTTAAACAGCTGTTTGTAATTACAACTAACCAAGAAAATGAGACTCTGCAGGAGCTTCTCATCAGCTGGAAGGTTGCATCCCAGCCCCAGCTGAATTCTTTTCACAACAGGCCATTTTCTTCTTGACTAGTCATCACAAACATTTTGAACAAAGATCTGGATACTACTGCTGCTGCTGCTGTTGCTGTTCATTTTTATTGACTTTATTTCAAGAGCTTCATCATTAGGTATTGGTTAGGTTATGAAAACCCATTCAATATAACTAACTTTATTTATTAGAATGATGAATTGTCCTGAGTTTGAAAACAATGATTTACAGCTTTCTTGCTGCGGTGTGGTTGAATGATGAGATAAAGTTTCTATTTTTTTACATATAGCACCAAAATTTCAACTTAAACAGTTACCAGATTTCACTGTAAAACATTTTTAATAAGTGCTGCTTACAGCACTGTGATACTGCTGTTCTCCTTCAAAAGCACAAAGCAGAGGAGCTATACGCTGAAAGTATCTGTTATTTTTAGACACTATAGCTTCCCTTTTAGGTTTTCTTCCTATCTACTTCTTGGCATTTTTAACCTGGCAAATCCCATCTGATATCAACATGGAAAGAAGTCAGTTCACAGGTGATCTCAAATGGCTGAAAACTCATGCTAACACAAAAGAGCCAAAAATGAGACAGAGCTTTATATTAATTTTTAAACAGAGAGGATGGCACTGCAATCATTTAAGTATAACTATGGCTTACTGAAGTGTTAATTTATTTAGCTGTTTAAGACTACATGTTTTACCAGCAAATAAGCACTAGCTCAGCAAGCCATTTCGAGCCAGTTACTTGTTGAAATTCTGTGAGTTTTGCTACACATAATTGTTCTGTTGGGCTTAAACACATTCACTCTCCAGTCTTCATCAAAAGAAATTTATAGTCATGACTGGATACAACATAAATGTTACATAAAAGCTTGACAGCTTTGAAAATCGCCTTCTCATGAGAATTATCCCTATGTTCTGTTGCTACTTGGTTTTAAAAGGGAAGCAGTTTGGTTTTTTATGTACAAAACCATCAGAGAGCTGCCTAGGAAGAAAGTGTCCCACCATGACACGAGCATTTTGTTAGCTGTCTTCCACTTTGGCTCTCCTGCTAGTCATCTCTCTTGGTTCATGAGATGAACTCACCACACTAGAGTGCTTCCCTCAAGAGGGCCTCAAGGACTATAGATTAAGAGAAAATAATCATGATCTTCTTTATGATCTTCTTTGATGATAGCCTAGTGAGTGAGGAGAAACGTAAGAGATTTGTAGAGTCTGATCAGACCCAGACCTCAAGGTGAGGGAGAGGGGAAATTAAGCTCTGGTGATTTTTGGCACTGGAGGTCCTCATGCAAAAACATGAGGAGTCCTGCTCAAAATAAGTTGATATGGCTGTGAGAGGAGGTTATTAAGGTCAATTCTGTCCCTGCTAAAGGAATATTGTTTCTTCTCCTGTCTTTCAGGAAGAGAAGAGTCAGAGGTTTGTGCAAGATTGCATGCTGATGTCACTGTGTGCAAATAGCGTTCGCCTGCGAGAAACGATCCAGGAAAGGGAGGAGGAATCCATGCATGACCATGGTGTTAGTCACAATTGTAAAGGCTTTGAGGTCTATTTTTAAACATGATGATATGAGCACTTCGTGTTGGTCAGCCATATAGCCTTCTGTAACTGTAGCCTGGCTACAGCCCTGTTATCACTAATGCCATTGCAAATCAGAGAAGGGGAGAAGCCTAATTTCAGATAAAATCAGTATGTTTCTTCATCTGCCTTGAGGAAAGAGAAAGATGGCAGTAAAGAAGAGAGGACAGAGAACAAATGCTATCATCCCAGTATGCTTACAGAAAATGTATCTTGGCCGTAGTCGTGAGGTTATGCTGAGTGCAACAAAGAGACAGAGATTAAACAGTTATTTTAGTGAAAAATCAGCCTTCTCCAGATGTCACAAGCAAAGTCCGCTCATTCACACCGAGAACATTCCCTGAACTTTGGATTTACTTGGTTGCTGTTTTCAGAAGGAGCTGTGCTACAGACCAAAACGCTGCTGGAGGGCCTTGCCTCGCTTGGCCGTTAAGCCTACCCATGACATCACTTCAGCGCACAGATTATTTCTTTGCAGTTTCACTCTGCACCTGGGAGCCCTTACTGTGCACCACGGGTTTATTGTACTTCATCTGTGGAAGCAGAGCAGCCTGAGTCGGCCGGCCTCAGAGGGCGGTAGACCGATAGCTACGGGGGCATCGGTTGTTGTTTGCTCTTTGCATTCCTAATGGTTGAGGCAAAGTCATCAGCCCGAATCTACTGTCGTTGACCACAGCTGTATCACTGATATGATACCAATGCGTTCAATGTTTGGCTGGGTTCACAGGCAACAGGACGGTAGCACCTTTGTTTCATGCTCTCTGTGCGATTCATCGTAAAGATAGGAAGGAAAAACACAGATTTAAATAGCTTCAAGAACAGTTAAAAAGCAAGGGCAAAAAAAAGAAAGCTTGAAGCAGCCTGGCATAACATTGCAAAACAGTGATTTGCAGAGACCTCCATGTAAGAACTGCAGCTGGAGACAGGAGGTTGGAGACATCATAGTATGGAAACGAAGCCCTTGGGATTCAGTCAGAGATTAAGACATCTAACCTTACTTATGGCCCATTACAGTGCGTGGGGATCTAAGGAATAGCTTAGAGAGCAGTTCAGCTGCCCAGCCAGAGGAGAGTCACCTCAGGAAGATAAACAAAGCACCTAGTGATCCAGGTAGGATCCAGAAGGATATGGGCTTCCTGTTGGCCCCATGTCTTACCTGCTGGTCCTACCAGGGTATCTCAGCTGCCTTATGGTGTGAAATGGCACTGAGCACCTCTCTGTACACAAACTGCATCTCAGGTTGTCTATGGTGAGAGATTACACATCCAGCTTACAGGCAGACAACATGATTTTTGCTGTCTAGAGCTGAATCTCACACCTCGTCTCACTTGGTTAAGCTGCCTTCTGTCTGCTAACTCTGAGCCTTCCGTTCTGTCTCAGGAGATGCTCATGCATCCTGATTCCTTTGCCGTGTTATGCAAAAAGGTTGAGTACTTCAAAATATATTGCTTTGAGATATTACCATTTGCAAAGATTTACTTAAAATACAGCAAGGTGTTAGTAATTACATGGAAAAAAATGAATATAGTTAGTACTGTAAAGTAGCTGACCCTCTTCTAAAGGTTGTTATGAAATTCACAATTACCTTCTAAAACTCAAATTTCACAGTTGGCGGGGGTTATGTTGTGGTTTTTTGTTTGGTTGGTTGTGGTTTTTTTAATTAGGAAATAGTTCAAAGAGGAACAACATTCCCACATAGTTATTTTAAACATAAATGGATTTTATATTATTGTTCAGGTTCGACTATTCAATTCCCTGAGATCGGTTCTGTGAGAGCCATCGAGTGATACAAAGGCCTGAATGAGGAACCTGAATTGTCTTCCAGCAAATCAGAGCAACAGGAAAATTATAGGTTAGAGTCAGAATTTTTAGCATAAACCTAGTCTGAAATAAGAGACAAGACTGTCATTAACTGAAATGAGGATAGTATTTAACTCATTCATTTTAGCTTTTCCAGTTTTGAAGCTCTACGATTTGAAGTGCTTGTATATTTAAATAAGTATTTTATTATTACAACAGCTTTTTTTCACCTAAACACAAAATAATTCTTTTCTTCCTTTCCTAAGGAATACCTTTTCAGGAGGTCAGCTAAAGTATTTAATGAATCTAAAGCTGTTTTTTAAGAATTTAAAGCTTTCTTTTTTAAAATAATTTAAAGTTATTTTTAGACTCTACCTAAACACTTATTTTAATATATTTTTCCATTAGAAAAAGTTAGAATATTATTAGAAACAGCTACTTTACAGTACCAACCACATCACTTACTAGAAAAAATGCCAAGATGTATATACCATAATCTATTCTGATATCAGCAATAGTTTAATTATAAATTTTCCACAGAGTTTGGTTCCACTTGAGAAAACTCAGAGCAATGGGATTTGAAATTGTTGTTTGTATTAATAGTGACTACTACAACAGTCATTCTGTTGAATACGATGGCAGTAACTGTTTACGCAACACCTAAACCAAATGCTGCAGCAGGCTACCTGTGTAGGTGTCTCAAGATGGCTTTATTGCTGTCGTCTCAGAGACACAATTATGCAAGGTTTGGCTCTTCTTTCATTCATCTGAAAAAATAAGGCATTATTTATATCGCCTTTGGACCACCTCATATCTTCAGAGAAGGTGTTGCTGATGTATCTACTTTGCAAAGAGTCAATCAGACCTTTCTCTCCAAGGCTGAGGAAAGAAGCTTTTTCTAAGCCATGGTGTTTCCACAAGCTCAGAAGTCCAGGTAGAGACCAGAGTGAAAATTAGATCAAAAGCACCTTCACTTGATAACAAAGACGTGCATTTACAAGTACTTTTCTAAATTCTTATGAAAAGTTTTTCCCTGCAAGTGGATCACTTGTGCATCTGTAGAAACTAACCATTTTGGACAGTTTAGATGAAGAATTCAAATTACACCAGTTCTGTATTTGGAAAGAAACTTTCTATTTCTATTTCATTCTGCTGAAGTAAAACTGTGTTAACTTATATTCTTCAGATTATGTACTCTGTACAGTTAAAAATCCAACTGATTTACTATTTAGCACAATTATTTGTCTTATTGACAGGGCTTTAAACTAGACTCAAAGTGGGAGGGGGATAATATCAGGCTCACCGACGACAAGCTGTGGGATGACACACCAAGGTTAGAGGAATGGGGTGGTAGGAAGGCCCCTCAGCCTTTTGCACCAGAGAAAAACCTCAAAGGAATTAAAGGATGTTCCTCTAAGAGCATGACATGGCCAACAGCCCAGCTAAAGTGTCTTTATACCAATGCATGAAGCATGGACAACAAACAGGAGGAGTTGGAAGCCACTGTGCTGCTGGAAAGCTATGACCTGGTCGCCATTAATGAAACTTGGTGGGATGAATCCCATGACTGGAGTGCGGCTATCGATGGATACAGGCTGTTCAGAAGGAGGAGGCGAGGCAGGAAGGGCGGAGACGTTGCTCTCTGCGCCCACAAATGGATGGAGTGTGAAGAGCTGTCTCTGAGGAATAGCCACGAGCAGGTTGAACGCTTATGGGTAAGAATCAGGGACCAAGGCAACAAAGGGAACCTTGTGGCTGGTGTCTACTACAGGCTGCTTGATCAAGGGGAGTCTATTGATGAAGCCTTCTCACTCCAGCTACAGGAGGCATTGCACTCACAGGCTCTCATCCTGCTGGGGGACTTCAACCACCCCAACATCTGCTGGAAAAGTAGCACAGCAAGCTGTAGGCAATCCAGGAGACTCCTGGAATGCACTGAGGATAACTTCCTGTGCCAGGTAACAGACAGTCCTGTCGGACGGAATACCATACTGGACCTGTTGGTCACCAATGCATGTGAGCTAATTGGTGACATGAAGACTGGAGGCAGCCTGCGCTGCAGTGATCATGTAGTGGTGGAGTTCACAGTCCTGAGGGATATGGGGCAGGTGAAGAGTAAATTCAGGTGCTGCCCGGTTGTGTAGGGATGAGGTCAGGAGGGCCAAGGCGCAGCTGGAGCTGAACTTGGCAAGGGATGCAAAGAATAATAAGAAGGGCTTCTGCAGGTATGTCAGCCAGAAAAGGAAGGTCAAAGAAAGTGTAACCCTCTGATGAGCAAGACTGGCAGACTGGTAACAAGAGATGAGGAGAAGACTGAAGTGTTCAACAACTTCTTTGCCTCAGGCTTCACTGGCAGTCTCTCTTCCCACACCTCTCCAGGGGACAGACTGCAAGACAGGGACTGGAGGAGCAAAATCTC
>NW_010509860.1:14715-14991 GCF_000687285.1 Phaethon lepturus
ACGGGTAGAGGTGGTGGAAAAGCCACTCTCCGTGATATTTGAAAAGTCCTGGCAGTCAGGTGAAGTCCCTGGAGATGGGAAAAAGGGAAACATTGCACCTATTTTTAAAAAAGGTAGCAAGGAGGACCCTGGGAACTACCAACCCATCAGACTCACCTCTGTGCCTGGGAAGACCACAGAACAGATCCTCCTAGAAGCTCTGCTAAGGCACATGGAGGACAGGGAGGTAATTCGAGAGAGTCAGAATGGCTTCTCCAAGGGCAAGTCCTGCTTGAC
>NW_010509861.1:0-3854 GCF_000687285.1 Phaethon lepturus
GGGCCCAGTTCTGGCACCAGGCCCATCCGCCCTTTGCCCTGTTCCGAGGGAGACCCAGGGCTGCCCTTTGCCCAGTTCTAGCGCCCGGCCTGGATGCCCTTCGCCCCATTCCGAGGGAGAGCACAGCCACCCTCCGCCCGGTTCTGGCGCCCAGCCTGGCCACCCTTCACCCGGTTCGGAGCGAGACCCACGCCTGCCCTTCACCCTTTGTCCTGCTCCGGGGACAGCAGCAGGTGGGGAGTTTGACTGGGGCGTAACACAGGTGTCCTCAGGCGAGCTCAGGGAGTACGGAAACCGCTGATGCATGGAAACAAACTTCACAACTCAACATGACTTATAAAGCAGGTATGTTTATTACAGTGCTGGACGCATGGGGGATATCTGCTCCTAACATGTGTGCGCTGAAGCAAAAGTTCTTCCTTTATATACATGGAAGACATGAAAATTTCACACATTTTCCAAAAAATCATCGCCTCCTTGCTTATCTTCTAGATTTACATAATGCTGGCATTGCAGAACTACAATATGCATGCGTAGGGGTCTCAGGTGGTCGTCGGTGGTCATTTGGGGAGTCAGCCCCCTACTCCTTTCTCCCTTTAAAGGCCACAGGTCTCCTGAGGATAATTTCTTCTCTTTGGATGTTTGCCCTTTCTGTTGTCTAGCCAAGCGGTTCCTTCCTATCATCCTTGTTAGAGCAGTCCTGCCAGTCTGTCTCTATGCTCAAGATTAAGATATCTTCTCTGTTCTCTTTAATCTCTCGGTCCTTGCTCTTAACTCTTCTTGGTTTTAATTTTCATGAGGCCTGCTTTAGTTGTGATTAACCGTTTACACATAGTTACAATGTTAGCATTGAGGAAATACAGCCTAAGGACTATGAGAGTAGGCTGTTAAACATAATCACATAGTTATTAGGCTAAAGAATTCTAATCTAAAGTCAAACTAATCATGTAATCAATAACCTTCCATATATTAAGGGATTTGCAAAACTTAAGAGTTGATTAGTGACACATGCTAAAACCTTGTAATTGATTTAGATCCTTGTTTCATTCCCTCTTTTCTATTATCTTTGCGAATTCTTTTGCAATCCCTCATAACATACATTATTATTTGTCCATCGATTAAAATACCTACCTGTTGTGGCTTCATGTTTGATCTTATTCTTTTTCCAGGTAACATAATCATTCATGTTCTTCTGACAACACCGTATTGAACATCAAATCATGAAACAAGTATATAAAACAAATAAGCTATCAACTACTATGAGTACAAACATCTCTTTGATCCATTTAAAATTTGCTAACCAGGCTAATTTGTTCCAAACTTCTTCAAATCCCCAAGAGGCGTCGCCTAAGGCCGTTCTGTGTGACACTTTATTTTTTTTCCACATTTCTTCTAAGTCTGTTGATATTCGACTGCTGTGATCAACATACATACAACATCTAGTGTTTATGATGGTACAAACACCTCCCTGTGAAGGTAATAATACATCTAACGCCATTCAGTTTTGACGTATCACCTGTGATAGGCTGGAAACCTCTTTCTGTAGGGCTTGAATTACGTCTATTGTCTTGTTCTCCATTATTTCTATTACTGCTGAAATGTCCACTAGAGTCTTTTCTATTTCACTCATGCCAAGCCATGGGAGGAACCATCTTACAAAACCATGAAATTTCGTGGATCTGTCTGCAATTGCATTGCAAGCCCTGGTTGTTCTCCTTAGAAAAGTTCTGATCCATCCTTTTTGTTGATGTAATTTATCTACTATGGTCATATTAGGAACCAAGGCCCCTAAAGTACATGCCCCCTGCCAGTCTGGGAGTATCTAGCTGTATCATTACATAGCCAAAACTATCCTGTTCCTTCAGGAACCAGAAGTCTGGAAAAATCAGGTACATGGGATGTTGTTGGTCTCTAGTATGATGCCGTTCTATCACAACCAGGAAAACAGCCTATGAACCTAGTGGTTCATTTATACGTATAATCACCACATCCATCGTTTCCTGAGGAGGATGTGAGGAGATTGAATTGTTTCCTGGAACATATATATAAAAATAGAAGAATTGGAATCAAGATTTATAATAGAGACCAATAATTCAACCTGTTCCTTTTTTTTTTTAAAAAAAAAAAAAAAGATTTGGCCACCAAGTACACTTATCATGTCCTATCCCATAGTGGGGGTTATTAAATAGAGAGATGTTAACAGGAACTGGAACTCCTATTAGAGGTAGTATCTGTCTAGAATCTCTAGGCATTTCAGTACACGTCCAACAATCACTCTTGTTTAGAATTTGGATAACACTCTGTGTCAATGTCAGATGTGTATTCTGATCCCAGTAAATCGTTTCACAAATTGGACTCATGGTTACCAAATTTACAATAAACACAACGTATTTATATATTTTGTCGTTTTATCTTTAACTTCACGGAGTCCTGTTGTTCTATCACCCATGGAGGGGAAGCCTTCTTAATCCTTGAATAGTGAACCCATGCTGATTGCTCCTTAATCTTGATAGCAGTGAAGGATGTTAGCAGCACCTGGAAGGGTCTGTTCCACTTCTCTCCTAAGGGTTCACCTGTAAAAGCCTTAATACAAACCCAGCCTCCTGGCTTAAAAGGATGAATAGGAGAATCCAGACTTCTAGATCTGTTTTCTAAAACAAAAGAAGATTGACGAGGACCTGGGGAATCTACCCTAGCAGATCCACTGGTTATACTGAAGCTAGGGAAACAACAACAGAGTATAGAATTTTTAGTTGATACTGGGGCAACATTTTTGGTTTTAAACCAAGCTTGAACACCTATGGATGATGATTTTGTGGTAAAGGGAGCTACTGGCCAAAGTGAAAAGGCGTACTTTTTAAAATTTCTTAAATTTAGATTGGGAGAACGATTGGGAATACACAAATTCTTACATATGCCTAACTCACCAAAACCTCTATTGGGGCGAGACTTATTGGAACAACTAAAAGCGGAGATAAAATTTGAGAAAGGAAAAGTAGAACTTCGAGTGGGGGATGACCAGCTAATTGAACTTCTGACTCTAGCCCTCATAGATACTCCTGTTAGCTCAGAAGTACCTGAGGAAATCCAGAATCAAGTATATCCAGGGTGGGTATGGGCCTCAGAAATACCAGGAAAAGCGAAAAACACCTCCCCGGTAATGGCCAGACTCAAATCAGGGGCGCGGCCTGTAAGAATTAAGCAATATCCCCTCAGAACCGAAGACAGGGAAGGAATCCAACCAATAATCAACCAGTTTATCAAATATAGGCTACTAATAGAATGTGAATCGGAACATAACACTGCCATTTTACCTGTCAAAAAGCCGGATGGTAATTATTGAATAGTACAGGATCTCAGAGCCATTAATAGAATTGTTGAAGATCTGCCTCCTGTCATAGCAAACCCATATACATTATTAACTAAATTGACACTTGAATTAGCCTGATTTACCGTATTGGACCTGAAAGACGCCTTCTTTTGCCTACCTTTGAGTCCAGAGAGCCAGTTGCTGTTTGCATTTGAGTGGGAAAACCCCGGCTCTAGAAAGACACAACTAACATGGACTGTGTTACCACAGGGGTTTAAAAA
Source organism: Phaethon lepturus (assembly GCF_000687285.1). Classification (NCBI taxonomy): domain Eukaryota; kingdom Metazoa; phylum Chordata; class Aves; order Phaethontiformes; family Phaethontidae; genus Phaethon; species Phaethon lepturus. Next base: position 3,592 of record NW_010509861.1, read on the forward strand.
TAACCCCACTCTTTTTGGAAACCAACTAGCCAAGGACTTGGAGCAGTGAGAGCAACCACATAGAGATGGAATAATATTACAATATGTAGAGAATCCATTGATAGCCACTAAAACAAAAGAACTATTTATAATATGGACAGTCAGTCTGCTAAATTTCTTTGGACTTAAATGGCTACTGAGTCTCTCCACAGAAAGCCCAAATGGCTCAGCGGCAAGTAACTTACCTCAGATACGCGATAGCTGCTGGCCAGAGGACCCTAGGA
>NW_010509862.1:0-42187 GCF_000687285.1 Phaethon lepturus
GGGGGGAAACAGTCAACAAGTTTGATTTGTTGATTGGTAGAATGTCTCCTGTATTGTAGCAAAACTGTCTTTTAAATCAGGTAAGACATATTATGTAAATACAGTATTAGTGTCAACATAAACAGAAGATAAAAATGAGAAACGGGATTACGAGATTTTATCAATGTGTATAGGCAGAAGACCACTACTTGTCTTTGAGTTGTTTTCAAGAGTATTGAACACAGGGTTGAACTGAAAGTCTGTGTGTTGACTGCAACAGTTGTTGCAATCAAGTGGCAATCACAAGGCTGTTTCTAAAGCTGGAGTAGGAAAACCTTGGGTTTTCTTCACTGGTGTTAGGGAGGGATGGATGTGCCAGAGCTTCCCTGAAACAAAGTGTGAAAGTATTTAACCATCATCATGGTTTAAAAAATAAATAAATTACAGAAAAGCAGTTATTAAATTGTATTTTTTGGATTGAAGCACTTTTTGAGAAGAACTTTTTTGAAATTGAGCATTATAGAAGGGCTTTTTATTAAAAAAAAAAAGTGGATAGTTATACAAACCTTTGAGGATTACTGTGATGGTATCCTGCTAGCTTATCTTCTGTTGAGTGGGTTTTACTTTGCAGAGAAAATTACCCACATAAGCTTATTTTACAGTGTGAACAAGTATTTTCATACAGATTACCTAATAATAATAATAGTTTTAAAAGGAAGGTATAGGAGGAAATCTCCTTGAGAAGTATTCCACTGATAGAAATCGGTTTTAATATTTTGCGTGTTTCATATTTGTAAGCTTTTGCTTGTCTTCTTGCCTAGACACATAGCCGAGCTAATATTCTACATGGAGGAGCTCAGAGCGCACGTGCGAAAATACGGACCAGTGATGCAGAGATACTATGTACAGTATCTCTCTGGCTTTGATGCAGTGGTCTTAAATGAGCTTGTTCAGGTATGGCAAGACTGTGGCTTTGGGTTCTCAAATGAAAACTTTAAAAAGGGCTTTTTATCAAAAATGGCTTTATGAAACGCATCCTGGTTTGCGAATTTTTGATTTCCTTTATGGAATAAGGCAGATCAATTTACTGCTTAATTCTGGGATTTAGAGTTGTACTTCTGGTTGCTACATGAATCCCTAAATGTTACTAAGCAATGTTACGTTTAGAGGCAATGAAACGGGTGCTGCCACTGAAGGAGCGTTGTAGAAACTTTCTCTTCCTCAGCCTGACGAAGAAACGATAGGCTTTCTGAGTGGTTTGGTTTTATTCCCTAGTGGCCACTAGATGGAGCCCAAATTTTGTGACTAGGTCAGCTACTCAAACTTGACAAGCTTGTACTGGAAGCTTTTTTGTTTTCTTCAAAAATTAATTTTACACTTCAAGCATTATATCAACTACGAGAAGGTGGAACTTACGTACTCTACTGTTTATTTAAACCAACTGTTTTAAACAATTTAAATACCAGTTGGTATCACTGTTTAAATTACCAAACCTTGGGTTTACCTTCAATACCACAATAACTGTATTTGGGGCTTTTTTGCTCGTAACTCTATATATTAACAGATTTTATTTATTTTTTTTTTTTTAGAGCGACAGAATTAAATATTTTTGACTTGCATCATTGATTCCTGGGAAATTATTTCCTGGATTTAGTGAATGACTTCTAAATGCTGTACAAGTGGCACAAGTGTTCTGTGTTTAGATAGGATAATCCTTAGGATCAAACTGAAATGAGGAAAAAATTGCCTTGTATTTTAGCTGTAATTAATTCATAACATGTATCAAGCACAAGAGTAGACAAATGATCAAGTCATAATTTGGATTTTTCGTTCAGCTTTTAGGTTAAAATGTTAGTCATAGCTGGATTATGAGAAACTTCTGTATTGTATTAATAGAAATATGATCTTATCTGTTGCTGAAACTGCTTTTTCGTGAACTGTTGCATTTTGTAACATTTGAAAACTTGATCGTCCATTTTTCAGGTGATCTCAATCATTGAAGTCAATGTTAGTTAAACTGTTGTGAGAGGGTTTTGTGGGAAGCAAAGTGATGCTGATGTGGGCGCTGTTACATCTTGCCGTGGCCACATTTGCTTTGCAGACAGATCAGGTGCCTGTAGAGGTCAGAAAAATGTTTGGTGTCTGATGTCTAACACGAAAATGCTTGGTGTCCATTTTGTAAACGACTACAGCCTGAAAATGCATGGGCACATTTACTGATGCATTTTTCTGTTTTGAGCAGATGTTGGTTTGGAAGAACCTTTTCTGGGTAATTTTCATCAACCAGTGAATTAAAAAGTGAAAGCTGTTAAATAGCGCTATTTGAAATATTCCATTAAGTTACCATGTGTAAGTTTTTGTACGTTTCAGAGTATAGCTGATAAATTGGGCCTGGGCGTTGACATTGTTTCATAAACCAAGTTTGAAATAGTAATAGCAACAACATATATTTTAGAATCTTTCAGTGTGCCCAGAGGATGAATCAATCATCATGTCCTCCTTTGTAAACACGATGACTTCACTAAGCGTGAAACAAGGTAAATTTAAATGAACTTGGGAAAATGGTAACAGAATGGATGATTCCTTTGGAAAGCTTCATTACCTTTTTTGTTTCATGCAATCAGTAGAAGCAGGTAACTTGCATAAATTGAATTTGTTCTCTTATTTTTCCCTTGTTATGGTATCTGCTGCTTGTTGTGTGTCCCTTTTCCAGGGCAGCTCTATAGAGATAGAGCTTTTGAAGAATGCTATTGGGAAGTAATCCTACCTTTCAATTTAGAAAGCATGTTACACATGTTTTCATCCAGATGTTTGAATTCTTATTAGTATGGCTGTGCTGGATAGAAATTTTAGGTAAATAGTTTAGAAAATTTTTTTTTTTTTTTTTTTTCTTTTTTAGGTAAAAGCATGAGGTTCAGTTTCCAAGTAATTCTTGAGTACTTTGGGGTTTTTTAGAAGGTCTGATGTAGCATATCTGAATTTGAAGTTGTTTTCTTAAAAATTTTATGTTCTGTGTTTTTTTTTTCCCTGATGCAGTTGAAGACGGAGAGGTATTTGACTTCAGAGGAATGAGATTAGATTGGTTTAGACTGCAGGTAAGACTTTGTAAATGTGTGTGACACGTCACTAACTTAAAACCAAAATGTTTAATATATTACTGCTCTTCTAGATTACTCTCACACTGCAGGTGGATGACAGGCTATTTAAGAATAACCAACCCCTTTAAAATCAAGCAAATACTTGAGCAGATAAGTTGCTACATTTTGATGTAACTTTGTCTGCATTGCATACTTTTTACAAATCATCCTTTGGGGTGTTTGTAACAGTTCGGAAATAGAATGTGTTGAGGATGAGCAGTTTGTTGGCGGCTGTGCGCTGTACGGGGTGTGATTCTTGGCCTGCCCAGCCAAGCGAAGGTAGAGACTGTTCAGTGAGAAAATGATGTTCAGTGAGATCGCTCCTGTGCGTTACAGTAACAGTATCTTCAATTCACTTAATTAAAAGGGGAGAATACTGTTTAGGCTGTAAATCAGTTGTTTTGAGATTACGTAGACATGTTATTTTTACATTTTCAAAATGGACATTCTTATTCTTGCTTTCCAGAAACTGATTGTTAAAAGTGGAAGCTCACAGGTGCATGTTTGTGTTTTGCCAATACATTTGCTCTACAGTTTATCTGTCAATTGGTGTCGTATTCAAATGACATTTGGAGACTTCATTGAAAGGCAGTTTGCTTTTCTTAAGCTATAGTGGAAAGATAAAACAGTCTACCCATGGTCTTTAAGTACACAGGTGTCCTATGCATAGTATAATCAGTATTTAACATTTCTATTGGGCAATAGCAATTGAACTTTCGAAAAAGCAGCTGTAGATATAACATAAAAGTTTTCTTGTTTCTTCCCAGGCCTACACCAGCGTTTCTAAAGCTTCGCTTAGTCTTGCAGACCACAGAGAACTAGGAAAAATGATGAACACAATCATTTTCCACACAAAAATGGTAGATTCTTTGGTGGAGATGTTGGTTGAAACCTCAGATCTTTCTATATTTTGGTATGTTACTAACCTGACTGTAGATGGTTTATATTATTTATTGTTTGGATTGTCCTCACATGTGTAATGTTTAAATAGCAAAGTTTGTAGGAAGATAGGCCGGTGGGAGAATCAATTAAATTTGTGGTTTCCATCAGAATTAGCTTGATGAAGGTATTTCTGAAGGTCTGTCAGAGAGATTCTTCAAGCAGTCACATAATTGATCTGGGGTCATTTGCAAGAGTCTTCCTTAATACATTTTTGCAAAGGGTGCAAGTTTTTGCAGTACCTATGTGGCAAACACCAGAATCAAAATACGATGATGATGATGATGATGATAATAATAGAGAGAGATGCAAATAAAATGCATAAGAAGTGAATGCAGAAAACAAACTTCTTTGAAAGCATGATGCAGTTTTTGGTATAACTACAAATTTGAAACTAACAGCATGTTTGATTTGCATGAAGTATACTTTATTTGCAGCAAAATTATGTATGTATTCTATTTAAATGTCTATTTCTGATCAGCTTTTATAGTCGTGCTTTTGAGAAGATGTTTCAGCAGTGTTTGGAGCTTCCTTCTCAATCAAGATACTCAATTGCATTCCCACTGCTTTGTACTCATTTTATGAGCTGTACCCATGAACTATGTCCAGAAGAGGTAATTTTTAAATATATTGTTTTAGTTATTTTCATCTCTCCTTTCAAGTAGAGAGGACTAGAGCTGAACACTGCAAGAAGGTGTTTGTTATGGCAATATAAGATTTAAGAGAGGAGAGTGGTGAAAAGGGAGGTAAAGAAGTAGATACCTTCTTATGTGATTCTTCACCCATAGATCTCAAAATCCTTTTCTGAAGTGAATAAGCATTATAATCTTTGCTGTAAAGAGAGATTAAACTAAGGTACAAAGGTTAGAAGATTTTTCTGCTGTCATTCAGGTTTATATGCTAGCAAATACTCTATGCCTATTAAAACTTAGAAGCCTAACAGTTTTCTTTCAAATGGTTTATAAACTCATAGTTATTAAAAGGAAATAGGGAGGCTTGTTGTAGATAGTGTTTCTTCAGTAAGAGTAAAAAAAAAAATCCAAAGCGATACATAATATAATGCAAGCATTTGTTTTGGTAAGAACCGGTTAATGCCAGCCCTCTTTGGTTAGAATTATAAATTAAAAAATGCAGGCTGTTGCTTAAAGAAGTGTTCCCTTTGTTAAAGGAAGTCGTTTGATTCTGAAGAAATTATTTCTGTTTTTGTTGTAATGAAATACATCCTCTAATACATTTCCTGTCTGTCCATTGGCTTTGGAATGACTCCAGGGGGTTGGGTTGGCCAGTTTTGTGTAGTGCTCATGAAAAGTGGGCTTTCATTCCTAACAGTGTTCATCTGAAACAATTAGATGAATAAGAGCTATTGTACTCTTGGTTGTGATGTTGGTTTTTCTTATTTAAACATTAAATCCTCTTCTGTTAAACTTCATTTCAGTATTATGTCTATATCATTATTTTCCCTGTATACTTTGCTTTAAACAGCTGCAAACTCTATTTATACCAGACAACCACTAAAAAGTTTCCAGGAAAGCTTCCTTTCAGGACAAGAGATGTCTTTCAGAACAATTACAGTAACAGTAAGGAATCAGTAGCCAAAGTCCACTCTATGCTAGTTACTGTGAATTCAGCTGCAGCAAGCACATTTTGCCACAACCAGCAGAACTTTGAATTCAGTATGTGAATTGTATGACTTGGTAACTGTTACCATTTTGGAAAAATAATCTTTGCTGTACACTGTACAGTGTGTGGTTAGACAGTGTGTGGCTGTTAGACAGTAAACATTGGTAGTGAAAGAAGAATTTCAATGAGACAGAGCCTATGTTTGTGCAGATCCAGTGACAAAGGAGCTGACTCCAGAAATGAATGCATCAGGGCTTCATTATTGACTTTTTCAGTGGTATGAAGGACACTGTGCTTTCTCTGTAGCTTGAGTTGCATGCTCTTTTTCTCCTAGATTTAGTACTGGTACAATTTAATGGCGAGGAGATTCACAGAAACCTTGAGTATTGGACACATTAAAGTAGATTCGGTCCAAAGTTAAACATGAAAACCTACTTTTTAAAATATGTTTTGCCTCCTTTTACAGAAAATGTTTTGCAAGATATGGCAAGCAAAATGTTTCAAATTATAATATGCCATGTCAGTGACTTTGAAAATTTTATGGTTCAAGTTGCTTCCCAAAAAATTAGATAGATAAATAAATCCTGGAGCTGAGATTATTGAGGACTTATTAATTTATTATTTCTCATACCCTCGTGTTACACGATTTAGTGAACTGTTATCTGCAGTACAGTGTGTTGTGTGTGACTATTGTAGGACTAACAGGAAACTGAAAATCAGACTTCCTGGTGTTTTTTCTTCTTTAACAGCGACACCATATTGGAGATCGTAGTCTTTCCTTATGTAACATGTTCTTGGATGAAATGGCTAAGCAAGCTCGAAATCTTATCACAGATATTTGCACAGAACAATGTACACTGAGTGATCAGGTGAGTGTGGTTGTGTCTCTGTTAATTCTCCTTTGAGATTTTTCTCTGTTCAACTTTCTGAATTTTTATGGTTATATTTCCTGTTCAATTTTTTTCTCTGTTTTGGGGAATTTCTCTGTTTATAAAATGGAAAGTGATTTGAGGAAGACTTTTTAATATTAGGATTGTGTAGTTAGTAGTCAAAGGAAGAAGGTGGTACTTGTGTGATGAAGTCTCCACCTGGACCATAAGCTTATTTTGTATCTCATGGCTGCCAAAAAGTTGGATTTTAATTTGCAGGGTCTGTTTCTTTTTGTTTACTAGTTGCTGCCAAAGCATTGTGCCAAAACCATCAGTCAAGCAGTGAACAAAAAGTCAAAAAAACAGACTGGAAAGAAAGGAGAACCTGAAAGGGAGAAACCAGGAGTAGAAAGCATGAGGAAAAACAGATTGGTTGTGACAAAGTAAGCTGCCTCTTCTGTTCCTTTCACCTTGAATCCCAAGTCAAAACGTGTGTGCTTTGCCTGTTGAATGCTTCTTGCTTAATTTATTTGAGTAAGTTTAATTGACTGTAAATACAACAACTTTATTGTTTGTGAGCATATGATGCTTCTGTAGCTTGTATAGAGACTGAATTCAGTTACATAAAGCAATAGGAATGTGTATCCCTTGAATTTATCCCCTCAGCTGTTTCCTTTCCTAAACAGAAAGCATCCTTGTCCTGTAGCTAGGTCTCCTGCATAGTCATATTACAGGCTTGAGAAATGGGCCTGTGTGAACCTCGTGAGGTTCAACAAGGCCCAGTGCAGGGTCCTGGCCCTGGATCGGGGCAACCCCGGTATCAGTACAGGCTGGGGGATGAAGGGATCAAGAGCAGCCCTGCCCAGAAGGACTTGCGGGTACTGGTGGGTGAAAAGCTGGACAGGAGCTGGCAAGGTGCGCTCACAGCCCAGAAGGCCAACTGTGTCCTGGGCTGTGTCAAAAGCAGTGTGGCCAGCAGGTGGAAGGAGGGGATTCTGCCCCTCTGCTCCATTCTGGTGGGAGACCCCATCTGCGGTGATGTGTCCAGCTCTGGAGCCCTCAGCACAGGAAAGACATGGACCTGTTGGAGAGGGTCCAGAGGAGGCCACAGAAATGCTCCGAGGGCTGGAACAGCTCTGCTGTGAGGACAGGCTGGGAGAGCTGGGGTTGTTCAGCCTGGAGAAGAGAAGACTCTGGGGAGACCTTATTGCCGCCTGCCAGTACTCAATGGGGGCCTATAAGAAAGGTGGGGACAGACTTTTTAGCAGGGCCTGTTGCAACACGACAAGGGTTAATGGTTTTAAACTAAAAGAGGCTAGATATAAGAAAGAAATTTGTTACGATGAGGGTGGTGAAACGCTGGCCCAGGATGCCCAGAGAGGTGGTAGCTGCCCCATCCCTGGAACCATCCCAGGTTGGGTTGGACGGGGCTCTGAGCAACCTGCTGTAGTTGCAGATGTCCCTGCTCCCTGCAGGGGGGGTGGACTAGATGACCTTTGAAGGTCCCTTCCAAGCCAAACTATTCTGTGATTCTGTATGAATTGTTGCAGAGGTGGGAGTGGATGGCATCTTCAATTCTGCCTTGCTTTAACACTGTTAACTAGGTGAAGTACAGGCTGGGTTGGAAGTTCTGGCCGATGAAAGGCTGTGTGCTGTCTTCAGCCGCTGGGATGGAGTTGAGGCTCCAGTGCTTGTACCAATGGGGGAAGGTTTCCTTGTTAGTGGCTATAGAAAAATTGCGGACACCGGCAAATCAGTAACAAAACCGAAAAACCCACCAGAAAGAGATAAGAGGAAAGATTAATAAATTTAAGTTTGAGGTGTAAGACGTGATAGGGGAGGAAAAGGTAGAAGATAACTGTTAGGAGAGATCAGAGGACAAGATGGTAGAGTGATAAAAGTATGAAGAGGAAGGAAGCTAAGAAAAGGAAACATTAATGTTTAGTGTTGTGGCTGGGAGTGCCTAAACACACACACTGCTGAAAGGGAAGTGGTTTTGCAACAGTTACAACAACCAAACATCAGAGAACTGTAAAGACTAGAGAAGTTGAGGGTAAAGAACTTGCTTGTAGCTGAAGATCTCTCCCCCAGTATTTTTAATTTTTTAGTACTGGCTAGTAGCAAACGTTACTTGTATTGCTTAGTTCAGTTATGAAAAAAACACCTTAACAGAATGTTCTTTTTGAGGGGAAAAATATACATTTTTTTAATACATATTTTTTATATATATCTCTCATCGCTGTGTGTGATGCAGATCAGTATGCAGTTGTAGGATGTGTTCTTACCCAAAGTAATGTATTTAAATAAGCTAGAAAACTGTCTCAGAGCAGAAAAAGATAATGAAAGGAAATTAGAGTTGTTCCTGCTCTTGAGACATCTTCCATCCAGTGTGTGCTTTCCATGATAATACACATTTATGTTGCATTAAATATTTTTTCTTAATTTCTTGTTGCCTCTTTTTACAGCCTGGACAAACTGCACACTGCACTTTCTGAGCTCTGCTTCTCAATCAATTACGTTCCAAACATGGTGGTTTGGGAACACACGTTTACCCCAAGAGAATACTTAACATCTCACCTGGAAATCCGCTTTACCAAGTAAGAAATATTGTAAAGCTAGAAATATTCATATGCAAGATAAGTCTTTGCTGATTTATTGTTGGAAGTATTGTTTACTTACTGCATAAAACTAGTTTTTAAAGGTGACTTGTGAAAGTCATAAATCAAATTCTGACTAAAATGACAGTTCAGTTATATGTGCACACATACACAATTGTTAGTTCCTATTTTAAAACAAAACATATTGAAATGCATATCACTTATTTAACAGCCTGATCTTGCATTCCTAGTCCTGTGTATTTTGTACAACAAAAAACTTTTTTTGTTAAAATAAGAAGTGTTGCCACTTGATATTCCTGTCTGTTCTTACCCTGATCTTCCCATTGTTATTTACAGGAATAGGCAAATGGCAGCTTCTGGAGAGGATTTCATATTAAAACAGCCAGTTATCATAGTTGTATTTTATGCCAAAGATTATTAGTTACACATTCCAAGCAGGGTATAAAGACTTAAAGTTTTAATCATCAAGACATAATATAGGTCACTACAGCACTCCATCTTTCAAGTAAGACAAGGTGGCATAAAAGTGAAGGTTATGTCATGACTTTATAAGAAGTCAGCTGTAATCTTCAGGTTTATGAACTTTGACCAATGTTGGTCACTCGTGCTTAGTTTTTTAGTTTTGCAGGGTTTGGCTTGTGATTTGGGGCTGAAGCCATAGGCAGATGACTTTCAGAGACCGTGTTCCTTTTTCTTGCCCCATGAGAGAAATGAGATTTGCTAGCCAAAGAGAATAAATGTTCAATTTATTATGATTTTTCAGATATTTAAGTGCTATTTCTTCCAAAGGCTTGCAGTTTACCTTTAAATAAAGTGTTAGTGTTTCAGTGTTTGGAGTTTTCTTTGTTTACTGTTTTAACCTGGTCTGTTTCATGTATGATTGGACTAGAGCTTATTATTATGGCACTTAATCTTGTAATAATGCCAATTTTGAATTGATTTTAAAACAAAAGAGAGACTGTTTTGGAAGTAACCTTGTGAAAATACTTATTTACACATTTACAAGCAACAACAACAAAGTTACTTAAATAAGCTGATGTTCTCCTCCGGAACAGCTCATCTCGTTCACCTCTGAAGGTAGTAAACTACCAATTTCTTTTTTTGTTTTGTTGCTGTTCTGCCTTTGAGAAGTACATACCACTCAAAAGCTTAGATCTGAAAGTCTGAGACCATTATAAGCCTAAAATTAATACTACAGCAAGTATTTGTTTACTAAGAAGACTTTGTTTGCTTTAAGGACCCGCTGATGTAGTTTGCTTGAGGGCCTGGTTTCAGTGAGATACTGAGTAAAGTCCACGTCCATTTATGTTAAAAGGGCATATACAATCCTTTGTGCAGTTCTGATCTAGCTTGAAAGCTAGCCTGATGTATAGGACATCTATTATTAGAAGCCTGGTTTTATTTATAGTGAGAATTTGAACAAATCAAAGTATGTCCTGCAATTTCTTGATTTTTTAACTAAAGATAGAAATAACTGCGTCAGCTAAAGGGTTTTTTCATTAATAAGATGTTCTATTTATTTGCTTAAGTTATACCCAAGTTTTTAAAATTGTCTATACAGATATAACTGAAGCTTACCTACCAAATGATATAAAAATATTTCCTTGTATCTGCTTACAGGATACTTGCCGAGAAGCATTAGCTGTTGAAAGCAGAGCTTCTGATAACTTTCTTGAAAAGTTATTTAAAACAGTTAAAATGTAATTTAAAAAAAAAAACCATGCTCGAGGAAAGCTATCTGTATTGCAAAAGAGATGACATCTTTCAAGATAACTATGAGATTTTTGTTTTAATACTGCGTGAGCTGAGGCAAAAAGATTATATAATATGGTCTGCATCTTACAAAATTTATGCACTCAAGTACAGTGGGCATAGTTAATATCACGAGATAATCAGATATGCCTTTAAATACTTATGCAAAGCAACACAAGATAGAAGTTTTGCTTTGAAAATTTTCAATTCAAACTTAATTTATAACTAAAACATTTCTTTACAGATACTTCAAACTACAACTCTGACAGTAACTTTGGTCAATGAATTTTTGCCTTAGTTAACATGCTTTGAACACTTTAATACATCATTGCTCTTGCATTTCCCAGTTCTGCATTTTAAAAGGCTTCTAACATTAATTCATTTACCAAGGTAGTTGTAATATAAGTCTTCCACATTGTGGATTGCCCTTATATATATGGGGGGGGAGCTTTATTTTAAAAATACTCAGTGAGTATTCTTACAGTCTCATGACATTTTTGCTGGAACCATGAATACAGTTGTCTTTGGCATCTAGAACTATTTTTTAAAGTCCTGGTATAGTACATGCATTGATGAAGAGTTTGGAGAAGTATTCAGATAAAAGCTTTGAATATGAAGTCGTATTTCTAGCTGCATCTCTGTCTCTGTTTAATTTTACTAATAAATGCAATTTTTTGGTTTCCAATTTTTTTGTTTCTAAAAGGTCAATTGTTGGAATGACTATGTATAATCAAGCAACACAAGAGATTGCAAAGCCTTCAGAGCTGCTAACCAGTGTAAGAGCCTATATGACAGTCCTCCAGTCAATAGAAAATTATGTACAGATCGACATTACACGAGTATTTAATAATGTTCTGCTTCAGCAAACCCAGCATTTAGATAGTCACGGTGAGCCAACCATTACCAGTCTGTACACAAATTGGTAAGTAATTATATGAGCACTTGTTACAAGTTTTTTATGTTATTTTTATTCAATTAAAAATCTGGAATTGGAGAAGTGGAGTTGTTTGAAATTTGCTTAAGCTTCTAGCTTGACAGTTTCCTTCTCCTTATACCTGTTAAAAGCACTTTAAGATTTGCCTATTATGAAATTCCCTTTTTATAGGGGAGGAGATGTAGATTAAGATACAGCTATCAGTTGAACTATGAAAGTAGTCTATAGGCTATGCTGTCCCTTGTCACACAAGTATACTTCATCTGTATAGAGTATCTATGACCATGTGTCTTTTCATCTAAAACTTTTTCCCTTTCTGATAAGGTATTTGGAAACTTTGCTACGGCAAGTCAGCAACGGTCACATAGCCTATTTTCCAGCCATGAAGGCATTTGTGAATTTGCCTACAGAAAGTGAATTAACATTTAATGCTGAGGAATACTCTGACATATCAGGTAAACTTTGATGTTTTTACTAATTGTGAGGGATAGTTATTGTATTCTATTACAGAGAGCATTTGTTAACCTTCAGTGGTATTTTAAGTACCTTTTGTTTGTGCTGCCTCTGTCTTGAGGGAGCTCACTTTTCCTATTTTTGGCCAAAGTAGGGTTGTTGCTTTTAAGTTAGAGAGAGGCGTATGATGTGTTGGTGACTGCTGCTTCAGTTCAATTACGGTACTAGTTCTTGTATCTAAAGTTCTACTGTGTGGTAAAATAGTTTTGCAATTAAAACACCATTGCTAGATACATGATGGGCATCAAATAACTGAGGAAGGAATGTTTGAAGTAGAACAGTTTGTTTTATTTCTCAGAAATGAGAGCCCTTTCTGAACTTCTGGGACCATACGGCATGAAGTTCCTAAGTGAAAGTCTGATGTGGCACATTTCTTCACAGGTTGCTGAGCTTAAGGTAACCTTGGGAAACTGGTGGGTGGGAAGGCAGGTGGTTTTCTGTTTAAGCTTCCTTTAGGATATTTAATAGCTATGCTTCTGCATGCCAGCTTTTTGAAATGACTGCATCAAACAAACTGATAAAGCCGTGAATTTTACTTTTATTGTGCAGTACATTTGTGTGTATCCCACATTCTTCAACAGCTGAATGGGCAGGACTTCATGCAGGCTCTGTTGATTTCTGTGTTTAGATACCCTGAGTTAGGAGTCAAATCTCTCCTCGAGTGGGAGGAGAAATGTTTTTCAAGATCTCCTGGCACTTGCAAAGCACTTGCCCAACTCTGTTGACTCTCAAGTGTGAAAGTGTCATATATATCTTAGTCATCTATAAGGACTTACCTTCTTTACCATTTGTGTTAGCTTTTTTTGTTCAGTTTACATGGATGGGAGACTTGAGGTCTTTTTTCTTTGTTAGTTTTCCTTGGTTTTAGACATGTCTTTCCCTCCAGCCTGAACAGTATCCATTTATTGTAAATGTCTATATTCTGATAAATAAGCCTGATACCTACAGCAACACAAACAAGCAATGAAGTTGGTGCCATGAAAAAACACTGGAAATATGGGCATGTCAAGGAAGCTAGCTGCATGTGTATTCAAAACAATGAACAATGACAGGGGAAGCACTTTGTGCCTGTGTAATTAACTCTTTTCTGGAAAGAAGTTTTAATAAATTTAATAACATGTACTACTTTCCCAGGATAGTCATACTATTAAAATGTCACTAATTGGCATATATTTGCTTTTCATATGACTTACTCCTTTAGTGTCATTTCCAAATTTCATTCCAAGTTGTTATTACATCTCATCATTTTCAATTTATTTAACCACTAATTGCAATAAGGGTCTTTTTGTAACTGTTCATGCGTGCTGTGTTTTTAAAAATGCACATGAATACTTAAGAGATCTAAGGAACTTTCATTTTTTAATTCAACAACAATTTATTATTATTAGCATACCAGGCTTTTGAAAGTGTGTGTATTTTAATATATCCCATGTTACAGTATCAGAGGTCTTGTTCTCTCTGCAAATGCTATGAATTTCAGTGCGGCTGAGTTGCTAGGATGTATGATGCCCTAAAAGATTTGAAGCCTTTTATTTGATGTCACAGCTTAAGGAGAGGGAGTGATCATCTTTCCAAGCTGCCGCAAGAGCGTGCAGCAACCCTGACCTGAGTGACCAGCCGGACAGGGTAGTTGATTCCTTATGCCCATTCCAGTCTTTGAGTTTTAGGATGAAACTTTCCAGGTGAGAATGCTGGGATTTTAAGGTTAAATTCTGCAACTCCTGGCTATGTAGAACATGATATCTGTCACATTCAAGTAAAAAACAAAGCCATTGGGCAGATGTTTGTTAGTTGCTGCTGTGTTTGTCCGATTACTGTGGAGTTGTCGTACTTCCTCAAAATCAGCATGATTGATACTGTAGCTCTGTGTATTTGTATTTTTTTTTTTAAAGTAACTTTAAATTGCCTCTGAGATGGTTTGTTTGTTTTTCTGATACTGTTAAGGTTCAGCAGAACATAATGTAGATCCACATGCGCATGACCACATATTTGAAGGAAAAAAATTACGTAATAAAACGTTCATCTCTCTGGCTGAGATGCAGTTGGCTTAGCGAGAGAGGACTGAGAAACATCTGCGTTTGGGGGAAGGAAGCAGAAAGAGGATAGAATGAGGGAATTTAAGTGTAAGGTTCAACATGCTTCCTTTGCTTCCCGCAGTGGGACCAGGTGTTGGTTTTATATCTGCAGTTTAAGACTGGGGCGAAGAGGGGAAGTTTGCCTCATTTAAGCAACTATTTGAACTGTATTCCAGCCTGTTCCTTTTAAACCTTAAACTAATATGCTGGTTATTTTTTGTAAAGCTGGAAGCTTGACTCACTAACAATGTGCGTGGGCTATTGCCTTCAATCTTGCGTTCTGGAGAGCTTTGAGGGAGTTTAAATGAAAATGTCACACATCTGCCAAGTTCTGATACATCGGTTGATTCAAAATTGACTGTCTTGATTTCAGTGCAAACCAGTCTTCCTTTGGCTTTCAGCATAGAAGTACATCTTGTGTGTCTTATGTGCGTGCACATGTGCACACATTCTTGGACGTACTTGGTTTCCTACATCTTGTATAGTTTATTTCTTTGCTTGCTTCTCACTGAAGGTAAGAGGAATGAAAGTGGGAAGACTGGGTGGATTATGGATAGACTTGAGCTTACAGCAATAACACGACCATGGCACAATGTAATTGAGTCTGAGAGATCTAAGCTGTTGAACGGATCTGCTTTGCCCAGGCTACTTGACTAGGAGGTGGGAGTAGAGGCAGGCCACCATTTATTTCATAGCAGCATTATAGTTTTAGTTGTACAGGTTTTTTCTCCTCCTTTGGTCATAGGAATATTTACCCTGAAATTTAATTTCCCTGCAGGTTTGTGTGTGAGGGATAAAATTTTATATGATATATCTTAAATTACTTTCCGGGCTTATAGCAGCCCACATGTCTGATGAATAGTGTTTTTACCTGATCGCTCCTCATCGCTCCTTTTGTTTGTACTGCGTGGTAATTGAGATGGATTGGAATGCATCCACCTGAATAATAAAATTACTAGTAGTCACTTTGGAAGACACCCCCAATCCAAATTATCTTGTTTTCTTCTTCCATCTTTTAGTTCTTTTCTACCTTGACAACGTTTACTGTATAAAGAACTAAATTAAGTCTCCTTGAAAAGAAAGGAAACACTTTCTTCATTTAATGTTCAGAAGCACACAAGATACCTAAATTTACTTAGCTGCATTGTCCTCTACCTAAAGAGAGAACATAATCATATTTTCCATTTCTGAAATAGGGTACTTTGCATTCAAACTGCAAAAATATTTTTTTGTAAGAGTGAAGTACCTATTTCTGCTTCAAGAGAGCTTAAAAATATTACTTGGCACAACGTAAGTTCCTCAGATAGCAAGAAACCCTTTTTGGATTTGACATTTTATAGATGTGATTATGCAAACTCTGCAATTTCAATTTAAATCTGATCCATATTTGGAGCACGATTTCAGGAAAGTTATTACTTTTACCCTAATGCTAAAAGTTGCATGTATGAGAGCTGTTACAAATTAGAAACAGACACGCATTTTCTTTTCTTTTGGTCAAACTGACATAAAAATACCGCACTTGAGTTTAACTGTTTCAGGCTAAGGTGTTGGGACTTGAATGAATATCTTTGTTTTTATCTTATATTATAGTCGAAGAAAATTTCAAGTAAACTGCACCAAGATTTAACAATCTGATTCTTACACTCTTCATTCCATATTTCAATATTACCAACATTAAATTTCTAATCCTTACAGCATCACTAATGAAAGGAGCAACCCAAAAGAATGGATTACTTAGTGAATTGCTTTTTTAATCATATATGTATACTTTTCTTATAAAAAGCTGAGTAGCATGCAAAGCTATTGTCTGTTTTTTACTGAGTTTTATTCTCTTCTTTTAAGAAGTTGTGCACATTGCTGAATATAAAAATAATGTTCCAAGGGGTGTCTAACCCTCTGCTTTTTGATTCAGAGCTTGCTTTTGTGTAGAGTAGTGCATAGCGATAATACTGATACTGTAGTCCTGTTAAGAACATAGTGGGTACATCTGTATTCCATGAGTTTAGTTGCCTCTCTGCCACATTGAGATATCCTAAACCACGCATTTGTCCTGTTAACGTACTGCAATCTATAGCTGACCTGAACCCTTGCTTCTCTTTAGAAACTTGTAGTGGAGAATGTTGAAGTTCTAACACAAATGAGGACCAGCTTCGACAAGCCAGACCAGATGGCAGCACTCTTTAAAAGACTATCATGTGGGTAACTAGCAAGGTCCTACTAAAGATACAGAACTGTTTTTTTAATCTTTGTCTTTGTAAAGAAAATGAGACAATTAATTTCTCTGTATTAAAGTACACAGAAGCAGCAAGATATAGGTGAGCTCATACAAACTGATGATCTTTTAAAAATTTTCCAGTCTTCTCATGCACAGACAAAATGAGATTTCAGTGTTAATTAGTAGACGGGCACTATAGTAGTGATGAGCTTTGAGCATCTTTTCAGGCATATATAGCTATTTCGCATAGCTATAATAGCAGTAATCTGCAAACCAGGCACATAGCTGTAGAATACCGAACATGGGCTTTTTTGACACACGTTTCTGTTTTGATTCCATCACAGTGTAAATTACTGCATTCTTTGGAAGGATTTTTGCAGGTAATTAACATGAGTAATTATTTTTAACAAAAATAATTGTTATAGAGAGACTTTTGGCCTTGAGAAAACATGGAACTAGTGTTAGCATCCAGTGTTGTCACCTGTGTGTAATGGGGTTCATTCCATGAAGTGGTTAACAGGATCGTCTTCTACTGAAAACCCCTTTGTCAACTGGGCTATAAAAACCTGCTTAAGCACTGTTTATTTTGGCTCTTTTGAGGAATGCTGTTGTTTCAGTACCTTGTGTTTTTCAGTATTTTGTTAAATGTTTTCTTTCTCTCTTTTGAAGGATTGAGCTTGTAAACATCAGTAGGATTTTGCTCACTGTTGTTCTCATTTCTCTTCAGCTGTTGACAGTGTTTTGAAGAGAATGACCATTATTGGTGTTATCTTGTCGTTTCGGTCGTTGGCACAGGAAGCACTTAGAGATGTAAGAAATAACTGAATATGTTCTGAATAATTTTTATTGTATTTAATTTAATGGAATGATAGGGTATTTGAGGCTTTACTGTTCAGGAATGCTAACTCTTAAAAGGTTGGCATATGGGCAAAATAGCAATACTCGGTCATAACTGAACTTTAATTTGCAAGTTGGGGGTGAGGAATCTACTTCTTGAGTAGTGTTCAGAGAAATGTTACATTAAGATATACAAGTTTTAGTTTGAGCATGCCTCTCAATGTTGTCTTTTAGTACATTTTAAAAGCTTTCATTTCACTTTGTTTGCAAACGGCTTGATTTTGCATTTATTGGGCTTTAATGTCTTAAATCTACAAACTAATTCACATGTATAACATAAAACTTCATTTGAAAAAAAATTAGTAAGTCCAGTAGAATAATGGTAGTGTGGGAAGTACATGGGAAGTACTCTTTCTCATTTTGGATGTGTTTGTGTCTCTTAGGTCTTATCCTACCACATTCCTTTCCTTGTAAGTTCCATCGAGGACTTTAAAGATCACATTCCAAGAGAGACTGACATGAAGGTAATGTTTGGCACAGAGGCTGATGGAGTCATTCTTGGAGCTTAATGAAAATATGTAAGGGGCAAGACTTTCATGCTTAGTGTGAAAAATCAAGAAACAAAGAACACCCTTTTTTTCCAAAGACCTAAGCAGATGTGCATTTGCAGCCTCCTGATGTTCTGGGGAAAAAAAACCAACCAACTTACAGGATAAGGACAAATCTCTATCTGCCTCTGATCACATTTGAGAACTTTTATGGAAAGGATTAAGAACAAAATTTATCAAGCGTTAAAACATGCTAAATGATAAAGGGAACAATACTGAGCTGCTTCATAGTGTGAGCAGTGTAACTGGTGAAACTAAATGTTTCAAGGACTCTGTGTACATGGTTGCAGCTCTATGCATGCACTAGCTACAAGTGGATTTTGACCTTCAGTTGAAAATTCTTGTGAACCCACTCTCTGAAATGCTTGAAAAAAAGGTTAGCAGCTTAAATAAGGTGCCTTGCTTCTGGATGGTAGTATGTTTCCATCCAAGAACCCTTGTCAGTACTTCACGTGGCTTTTGGACACGTATGCATAGTAGCTGCAGCCTAGCTAGTTTTCTGATCTCTTACTGCAGCGTGGAGCATATGAAGGTTTGCCAGCTTGTTAATGGTATTGTGGTAATTTGATCTGCAGAAAATGTGTTGTGGGATATACATTGATTCAGTTTTACAGAAACAATTTTTAGAAATCTGCTCTTGAGCAAAGTACAGTTTTTGAGGGCTGGAATATGTTGTTATTCCTGAACTTGAAGTTTACATTTTGCCATTTGCTCTTGAGGAAAGAAATTAAAGTTCTGTTGTGCATGAAGATTCACTAAATAAAAACCTTTTTTGAAGTACATTAAAAGAACAGTTCAGAGTCCATTATGGGGGGGTCTCATGATTTCAGGAGACACGGTTTAGCATTCTGTCTGAAAATGAATCAGAGGTTGCATGAAGAATATTATAAGTTAATGAAATTCCACACGTATGATATTTCACTTCAAAATATAATGACATGCTCTTTGAAACTTGCAATGCTGATAAACCAGCCATGAAATGTTTGATGTCCCAGAAAGCATTGAAATTCATACCACAATAGAAGAATTCTGAGGAAATGCTATGGAAAATTAACTTCAAGGATACTCGCTCATTATAAAAATTATATCAAAATGATGCAAGTTGCCTTTGC
Organism: Phaethon lepturus; assembly: GCF_000687285.1. Classification (NCBI taxonomy): domain Eukaryota; kingdom Metazoa; phylum Chordata; class Aves; order Phaethontiformes; family Phaethontidae; genus Phaethon; species Phaethon lepturus. The sequence continues at coordinate 19,209 of NW_010509862.1, forward strand.
CCTTCTCAAGAAAAGCCTTTCTAAAATTCTCACCTATAATTACAGAGAAAATCATAATCACCAAAGCATCACGTTCCATTATTGAACTTGAGGAATTGGCATGCAGAAGAGATGAGACGGAAAGTTCACTGCTTACTTTGCTTGATCTTTCCAGAAGGCATCTTACACCCTCTTGTATCAAAGGGGTGCTGAAAAACAGGATGGGATAAAGGCTGCAACAGTAATCATTGAAGAAGAGAATATTTTACCATTGATATTTTTATGCTGATGACAACAGATAATTTTAAACATCTCTGTGGATCTCTAAAGACATCACTGAACTTGTTTGTGTTGGCATATACGAGAAAGCATAGTACTTGGTGCCTCTCTTCTGGAAGTCGCTGGAGTACTTCGCAGTCACTGGCCCTTTACTGCTAAATAAAACCATGCTGAGGACTGTTCTCTGGCTAATGCCACGTAGCACCACATAGTAGCCACTGCTTCATGTAATATTTGGCTGTTGGCCTTCTCTGGGTCTGCTGTAGTTCTGCTGTGATTCTTAAATATATCTATTTTGTGTGAGGTTTTTTCCTGGTTCAGAGTGTCTGAAATAAATCCTAAGTGCTGTGGTGCAGCCCACCATGTTGGTTTTCATATGATACCAGCTGTAGATGTCGTGTCTTGTGGTGTGGCACGGTGCCGTGTAGGGTTGTTTGAGAGTACATAGCTTGCCTGGATAATGTTGGAGGACCGTGCATGGAGGAGGAGACAAACCTGTGTAGTCTTGTCCATAGTGCCTACTGGGAATACTGGGAACTCTGATATGTGCTACCCCACAACTCTGCCAGAGCTTTGTCTTGAAAACAGCTTGTTGGAAGGGCCGGGACTGTACTGTGAGCCTGCTAACAATTAAGCCCTGTGGACAGTCAGCAGCTCATTGTCTGAGCTTTCTCCTGGCCTTGTCACATATGGCAGTGCAATTGTAAGCAACAAAATCTTCTTTTGGGACAATAAGGCAGAATTTCTTTTTTTCTTAAATGAAAGCGTGTCAACAGACAGATCTTTACAAGGCTTTGTACAGTGGATTGGGACAGTTGCCCAATTGGGCATATTTTAGGACATAACAACACAGTAATTTCCTGTGTACTGAATTTACCAAGCAAAGCATAAATAGCTCTAAAGTTGTTGATGAAATAAATACTTATTGATGAAATGATATTTTTATTTTAGTATCCCTGAAAGTTATGATTTGGGGTGATGGGCAAAATGGGGATTTATTCTCCTTTGATTTGGTTATTTTTAATATTAAACTGTTGGGATATCTATACAGACTTTCAGAAACAGGCTTGCATTTGTTCCACTATTACTCTTTAACCAGTTTGTTGTGATCCAGCTCCCATTCAGATGCTCTCTAATTCTTTTAATGCAGGACTGGACCCAAGCTAATACTGTATGACCTGCTGACAGCATAGCACTGTGCGAACAACATTGTAGGCTTTTCATATGAGAACTTGCCCTCGGGTAGCCAGGCTGGACCACATGAATAAGGATAGTCTGCACAATATCCCCTGTGTGCAGCTGACCCGCTATATGAGAATTTATGGGCAAAGTGTAAAACTTCTCAAATATTAATGTCAGTAAGACACATTGCTAGCATTTCCCGTAGTCCTTTGTATTTGGCATAAGCCTACTTATGCAGAGATTCATCTAAACTACAGCTTCAGATACTTTGCCCAAAATGTAAGTTGAGGAAAGAGAGAACAACTGCGTTGAATGTTTGTTAATGGCAATAAAAGATACAGCCTGGGACAGGCTGGAAAATGGAATACATTTCAAGATGCTCTTAGTTCCTCCAAGTGTTAGGGCCACTTACAGGTCTAATTCATGGCACTTGGAATCACTGGACACTGAATCTGTATCAAATTTGAGTGCCGTAAAATTTCTGCCTTACTCTAACATTTCACCAGATAGTAACGTTTGGCTTTTGTCTAAAAATGCTATATTTGCAGATGTTAGCTGATACTTTAGATTTAGTGGAGAAAATCTGTTAGTTTCTTTTGAACAGTGAAGAGAGGTGTAGAAACAGATAATTGGAAGTTGGGATGTTTGCTTTGGAGGTAATGTAGAAAAGTATACAAGCTTTGTTTGGCTTGACAAAAGAAATTATAATCTAGCACACAAAGTACTGACCCAGCTGTTCAATGTAGGTTAGAAACAAACAAAAATCTAGAGTCTTTTTATCTTGTTTTAGCCAAGTTTCTGAAATTCCTTAGTGCCTCAAACTCCAATATGAACATTTTAAGCGTGACAGCAAAACTTGTGTTTCATCATGTTTACACAAAAAGCATTCAACGTTGGCTTTTCTGTAATTATCTCTCTTCTGCTCCTCAGGTGGCAATGAATGTATATGAACTGTCATCAGCTGCTGGATTGCCTTGTGAGATTGATCCTGCCTTGGTCGTAGCACTGTCTTCCCAAAAATCAGGTAAGAAGTTACAACTTAAAAATAAATAAAGCAAATAAATAGGAGGAGTAAAAAAAATAAATGCACCCAGGCACGGAAGTATTTAAAGTGCTAGGAGGAGACTTCTATATCTTGGATCATTTGGTGAACTCCATAAATGGCATAAGAACATGAATTATTTGTGCCTGCTGCCTACTGATGTGTTAGCCTGAGAATCTTTTCAACCACATATGAATGCACTTGTTGACCTAGAAAAGAAAAACGAGTAGATGTTCACGGAGTTAACGAGTAGGTGTTGAAGGAGTTTAAAAGCTAGTGGTGAAAGCTGCTGTAATTTAAGCACAATGAAAATAGGACTCTTGTGAACAACTACGGACATGATCAATTCTATTGTACAGGTCTGTAACAAATCTGTCGTGTAAGAGGCATTAGGAGCTGAAATGCCAGCTGAATGCATTTCATGAGTTTCACAACATTGCATTACCAGTGTGTTATACAAGTGTTAACATGGAGCTTACAAGGGGAAACGTGGTAAAATAAACATGTTAATGTTCTAATACGTATAGTGCTTCCTCTTATTTGCTTTAAAGCACCACTGTTTGCACTTTTCAATTTTGTTTACTCCGGCAGGTTCAAAGGCGTGTATTAAGAGTCTTTAAGTGCTTTTTGACAGTCTTCAGCTTCTTTCCCTATCCTCCTTACTGAGCACTTTATTGCTTCTCCCCCCGCCCCCCGTGTGTAATGGATAGTTAATGTTATAATCAGATCGTGAATATTTTAAATGCTACCCAAGTTGTTTTTTCTTGCTTTAATAGTAGGTTTTTTGGGATGGGAAAATACAGCTAATTCCAAAGGGCATTTGAATATTCTAACTTAAGTGTCAAGCACAATTTCTTTGTGTACCTTAAAACAAATACACTGTTTTTTAATGTACATTATATGTGTAATATACATAGATATATCTTTGGAAGATGACTAGTATCTGAAATGGCATTTTTAAATAGGTTCTTTCCACTGTGGTGCAGCTGCGAAATGTTTAAGCTGGGTGAACAAGACAGGGAATTTCTGTATATTTTCATGATTAGTTAAGTTCTTGTATTTTGATTTTTACCTTTGCAGTTTGAAGTATTTTGCTCTTAGTAATTCAGTTTGTACAGATAAAAGTACTGTTTTTCACCAACTGTTGGCTTTTTTTAAACAAATCTTATGTTAATGTGTGGTGATGCTGCTATTTTTGAAAACGCAAGGTTTTAATGTGAATTGAGGTGAGTGCATATCAACTCCTGCTCATTTACCAAAGGGAGGGTGCTCTCCTCACCTCAGAGCAATAACTGGATTTACAGCAGCATGCAAAAATACTATTCTGCTCAGAATATTAGAGTCTTAGTAACTAAACGGTTAGAAGTGATAGGGTTGGCAGTGGCTTGCCCTCATTCTTATAGATGACAAACTGGACATTTTGAAGCTCCACCCTGTATCTTTTGGCAAGACTGACATAATATTCCTCCTTTCACAGTACAGACATTGAGTTTGTTGTTGATGGGTTTAAATTTCAGTTTGGTCAAACATTTTATGTTCTAAACTACCTGCAGTTGAAAGAAATACTTTAAGATGACATCTTTAATTAAAAAACTTTGGTTTTGTTTTTTAGAAAACATTAGTCCAGAAGAAGAATATAAAATTGCTTGCCTTCTCATGGTCTTCGTTGCAGTCTCCTTGCCAACTTTGGCTAGTAATGTGATGTCTCAGTATAGCCCTGCCATTGAAGGTAATGTAGAGTCAGCTAAATAATGACTCTGAATGTTTTCTTCATAATAGTCCTGGTAGTTTCTTGAATACTTCTGCTTTAAATACTTACTTACATTCTGTAGTGAACAAAATTTAAAAATCAGTTAGCCCTAATCCAGGAAAGTTTTCTGAAAGTTACTTTAAAGGTGTTTACTTAACTCTGTTTGAGATAACTTTCTATGAAAAATGAGTCTTCTACTGGAGATTTTAAGAACAGTTCAGATACTGTAGGGGGCAATCTTGTCCTAATACGTGGAACTGCTAGAGCATACGTTCTACATTAATTAGCGTGAGACTTGTTATATAACTAGTATAGATGTTTTAGTAATCTTTACATTGGCTTTGGGCCACTCATACAAGGTGTCTTTTCTATATTTAATATGCTGTTCATATTACTAAGCATAAAGTTTTGAAAACAGTCTGGAAGGTGTAAACTGTGAACAGAAGTATATCCTACACAGTAGTTCAACTTTCTTATTTAAAAAAAAATAAAAATCTTTGCCTCAAGGAAATTCTTCGCATGTAATCCACCAAAAAAAAGTTCTCTTTCAGACAAAATTAAGTTGGGGGGAAAAAAAAAGAAGACTGACAAAACTGTTCCAACACACACAAAAGTCACCTTTTAGCTGTTCAAGCTATTTCCTTTGTGATGTGTAGCATGGCTCACATGAAAGACTTATGTTTATTCTGCATCCATTTACTGGGTACAGTGTGTTTTTTCTACTCCTCTCTTTTTTTTTTTTAAAGTCGCATTATTTTTAATCTGTTCAAAATTTCACTCACTAAGAATGTCTAAACTGACTTCCGAAGATATAAAGTTCTAGGAAAAGACCAAAAATTCTGAAAGCGTTTTGCATCACTCAGTATAGTATGCAGATCACATTTTTTTGAGACACCCAAGATTGTTGTTTTAAATTGGGTTAATTAACATTCCCTTCAGTTTTGAAAGATGAAGGAATTTATTAACTCTAGTTTCATTTTAAACAGATAGTGTAGCCTTTTGCCAGTTGTGGAAAAGTTGGATAAATCTCTGATGCAATGAGCAGAACTTGAACATTGATTTGAAGTTATGAATTTTAAAGTTAACAGCTTTTCTGATGAATAGGGAGAACAATCTGTAACCCGCAGAGTTGCTTCATGTTATCTGCTATGTTATCTCATAGTATTTCTACAGCTTTTTGAAAGCTTTTTCACAGTCATGATGGCTGAATGAAATTCTCAGAATATAGGCAAGAGCAGGGAGTATTAAATGTGATTGGTGAGGGGCATGGGTAGAAACTTGCTTGTTAAAGGGACAGTCAGGTTGGTTCTCTTAACTTAGTCCAAATGAACTTGCTCATGTGTGTTTAAGACCACATCTCTTGAATATTACTTGTTTATAGTTTTGTAAAAGAAACCCTCGGAAAGCACTTGCTGCTACCAGTTTCTCCTTTGAAAGCATCTTACCTGCTATGGAGTCTCAAAACTTAAACTGCTTGCCAGGGGGACAGTACTAACAGTTTTTAATGGTGATTATATTTTCAAATTCTGCCCCTCTGCAAATCTATTTCTGAGAACGTGAGTCAGGCTAACTAGAGGTTCTTCAGCAGGTTAGAGCTCATGCAGGTTTGCCTCCCTCAAACTCCCCTTTCTTCCAAGGACCCTCTCAGTCCTCAGGGCTTTAGCAGGCTGAAACAACAGATGATTCTATCTTCTGCCCGTTTTATATCATGTAGCTTAAATATTCCAGTTTCTGTGATTTCGTTTACATTCAGTAACTCTTAACGTGCAGTCAGACAAAGCCTGTTTCACACTGTGTTCCTAAGTAGGTACAGTTAATAAGATCTCGTAAAACTGTGGCTGGAGAGAAGTTACATCTAGAACTCAAATAAGCCCGTATTAGGAGTTGCTACTGATTTTATGAGATGTGCCCTATGTATTATGTAATTCTTTACTGAGTGGGCTCTTTTTTTATTGCAAGGAAAAGACTCTGGAAAAAGGAATATATAAAATACGTTCACTCTACGAAAATAACTGAACAAACAGAATACACCTTGTCAGTCCTGCGTTCCTTGTATAATACTATTTTTCCTTGCGTTCTGCCCTTATTGTAGAACATCTGGTTTTAGACACTTAATATAGATGCTATTTCCAGAATGAGAACTTAATAAATGCTGCTTTTTATGAAGTAAATTCCCTGGACAAATCCTGAATTTATCCATCAACAAGTCACAGATTTGAAGGAGTTTCAGCTTTCTAAGCTGGCAAGACATACCTCCCAAATACAGACAGCTCTTGGACAGCTTTAGCAATGTCTGCGTTCTCTCTGCCTACTTCAAGATCAAGCCTGTTTCTTCCACTAGCTCCAGATAAAGGCTTAGACTCTAACGGACCTTTATTTTTGTTCCCAGGAAGAAACCTGAACTGCTAGTCAAGTATCAGGCTAGAGGATTAATTTGTCATCTAGAGGCTAGAATAGAACACTAGGCAGCAAGAGACACAGCCTTTTCTAAATACTTGAAACCTGTCGCAGGTTGGAAGACAACAATTGGTCAGCTCAATTCCCTTGCTGATGCTTTTTATACAGTCTCTGAGACATAAAAATGAAGTCACCTCAAAAAATCAAGCCACTTCAAAAACAAATATAAACTTAAATCAGCAGAAGTAAGCAGAACAGATGTTCTTGACTACTGTTCAAGGAAAGTAGTCATCTGTTCTTTTCTTGGACTAGCCTATTCATGCAACAATATTTAATTGAAAAACAGAAGACAGAGTAGGACTATCAACTGGGGGGGGCCTGCTGGTGGAGATAGAGATCTTTGCTGAGTCCTACTAGTCAGCATATTCATAGACCACTCAGAAGGAGAGTGAAGAGTGAGGTGAGAAAATTTTGATATCGTGAAGTTATTGAGGATATTAGAGGAGTAAAGAGCTGCAGATAGGTATTACGATGCTGAGTAAATTGTGCAATAAAATGACAGCTAAAATTCATTTTCAGTAAGAATAGTGATATGCATAGGGGAAAAAAAGAGACTTTTTTTTTTTTTATGTGGAATGATGGGGTCTAGCTGACCTTGCTATTCGGGCATGATCTTGGAGTTACGATAAATGACTGAATGAAAAAATGAGCTCAGTGCTCAGCAATGGTCAAAAAGAATTGGGAAGAATAAGTAGTGTTTGCATGCTTGTATGCTTCTTAACTGCTTCAAGACCACCTCCTTTTCATATGATAGCATTTTGCCAAGATACTTGCCGAGGTGTCTATTAATTTTGTTTTAAAGTGGTAGATTTGATGTAATTTGCCTAGAAGAGATTACAGGCTTACTGAGGAGCAGGTCTGCTTTCTTTGAGAACTGGTGTCACTTAATCACCTTCCAGGCCTCTGAAGCCTGGGGGAATTTTAGGCAAGATGTTACGTACAGCAATTAGCAATTTGGCAGTTTTGTTCTTGAGTTCCTGTAGATCTCTTGGGTGAATGCTATCTGGGAAGAACGACTTGTTCATTTACACAGAGGGGAGGAAAATAGCCAATTAACTTGAAAAAAAATTCTGCTTGCACATGTCTTTTTAGCCTAGTCAGGTGGTAATACTCTCAGGTTTTGTAGAAGCCAAGTAAACTTCCAGTATATTGTTTTTGCTTATTTCTAAAAGCCATGGGGATCTTTTTCAGGTGGTTGTGGCCATTGCAAGGGAGATTGGTACTTCTGTTGGCTTTCCTGACGCCAAGTTCAAAGTACCAGTACTTTGCTCCTGTTGTGTAAGATGCTAAGAGTTGATCTTTCATTGTGACAAATCTGTTCACTCTTTGGTGATATTTTCCAAAGAATACTGTCATTTTCAAACATGATGCTGAGGTAATTTGTGTATGTTTTTGTTTAGGGCATTGCAACAACATTCATTGCTTGGCAAAAGCTATCAACCAGATTGCTGCAGCTTTATTTACCATCCACAAGGGAAGCATTGAAGACCGTCTTAAAGAATTTTTGGCCGTATGTATAACAACTTCATTTCTAGAGCTAGCTCCTCTAAAAAGAGGGGAATCCTCACCTCTTAATGCCCCTCAGTCTGTTTTTATACATAGTCTAGCTTGCGCAGTACTGTTACTAAATTGTGAATGTGTCACTGCAAGTGTTACCTTTACAGCGGCAACCAGCCATGAGTGACCTTAATAAGGGGGGTGTACTATAAAGATTTAGATAAGTACAGATGACTATTGATTAACCAATACTTATTCCAATAGCAATATTGCTTCATAATGCTTGTAATATTACTTATTTCCCTGTAGTTATAGATTGCAGAGAAACTAAAGTTGCTGTATAATACATACAGTGTTGATTTTGATATTAATTTGGGGTGCAATGCAAATGATTTCATATAAATCTGGTGGACAAGAGAGAAAAGCATATTGATAATACAAGTCTATATGTAGATTAAATTAATAGTAGTACTTTAGCAATAGTCAGCTCTGTGTGATGTTGGAAGGTAACAGTAGCAAATCAGTACAAGTGTCGTCATTTTTTTTTTTTTCAGTATAATGTTTAGTATTTTAGCACATACCATCTCTTACTTTGTGTGGCCCATGACCAGAAAAAGAAATGTGCAATGCGTGTAAAATCAAGATTCTGGCTAGCAGACTTTCCGGTGATGCGTTGGACTCTTTAGTTTAGTTTACTTTGTCAGAGAAGGTAACTCTAGAGTGGTTTGAGTTGTACCTTTTGACATGTCTGCCCTTCTTAAACGGCAAGTGTCTGATAGCGGTATGTTACAGGACTATTAGGGGAGAGGAATTTTTGTGCTTCAGAGTAGGTTGAAGATCAAAGCTTCTGAAATCCTCAGTGATGCTTAGAAAAAAAAATCAAAAGCCCTCAGGTAGTGGTGGTGATGCATTTTAAATACGTTTTGGTGTGCTGCCCCAAGTAGAAATAGGGTTTTTAAAGTGGCTTTCAATTAGCTGATACTTGAAGGGAAACCAAAGGCTAAAATGGCAGCTTCACTTGAATTTTTTAAAATTACTACTGATTTTGAGTGATTCTTGATTTTTGCTGTTTGGCCTTGAAATATGAAAAACTATCTCTTCTCCCTCCCCGTATTTTAGGTGCTTTACACACTTAATGGCGGTGGGATAATGGTAACTTTCTGTAACTAGAAGTCCACAGAAACACTTTTTTTTCTTTTTTCTTTTCTCTCTTTTTTTTTTTTTCCCTTAAAAGGATCTTTCATTTCTGGAAGTTCATTGCATTTTGTAAAACAGAAAAAACCTTTGGCCATTGACCTTGTCTAATGCAACTGCTGGCTGTAAAAGATGAAAGAGAAATGGTTGTGTCAAGTTGCATACATTTGACAAGTGATGGAAACCAGTATAGTTTCATGTGATAAAAACGCTTTTGGTATGAGGTTTGCATTTTTTAGTGTTTATGAACTGGTTTCAGACCACTGCTTTTACTTCACAGACCATGACTTGATGGTTCAGATATTTTGATTATCTTTCTTTTCTAACACCTTTTATATATCACTTACTGTTAGTCTGAAAGAAAAACATTTCTCTTAAGCAGAAAAGGTACTGCTGGGGATGATCTGCTTTCCTGTCAAAATTAATTAAATACAGAAAAAACTTACTAGGTTATTTAATACTGATGAGTATTTGCTAAGATTATCTTGAACTATGCACATTCACTTTATATTACAAATTGATTAATGACAGAATTTGTTCAAGAGGAAGCTTGATTTAGATTTTAAAGTTAACATTTTAAGTTAAAATCCATTTCTGGTAAACATGTGGTTTAGGCATGTTGCCATTGCTTGGTGTGAAGGCATAAATGATGGTTGTGCATCCGAAAGTTGAAAAGAGGGGTTTTTTTCCCCCAATTTCTGTAAGGTGTTAAAACATGGATTATTAATGCATCTGCAAATTAAGTATTTTACTGTATTCTGTCATCCTGAGCTTGTAAATACCTAAATACATGTTATAAGTTTCTAGGATATCTTATAAAACTAGTATTGTAGGGTTGCTTATGGTCTGATAAAATAGTAGTCATTTACGTTTAGGATGGCATTTCTTCAATTAAAAATAGAGTTTAGGAAGTAGAACTTAATTTGTCCTTCTATTGCACAATGGACATAACTTCAAGCAATAAAAATTCCGGTCATTTTAAATCTTTGCCAATATGCAGTGTGTTTATATGCATTTTGGGAAGGACAGAGAAAGCGAGATGTTGATCCCATGGAAGTTCTGTCATTAATTTCAGTAGGCTTTATAATGGTCAACCAATGATTACAACCAAGAGTTCTTTGCAATAAATTAATTCACTTTTTTGTATTAAAATAGTACATACTGCTTACTACATACTGTTAGAAATAAAAATGTCTCTCTGAGACTAAAGCCCAGTGATGGTTCATGTGTTCAGGATTACCTACTTTCCTTTGTATTTATTACAAAGTGTTTTGGCTAGGATATTGATTTCTTCAGAAAAGTTTTGTGTCTCTGTGTGTATAGCAAAATAGCAGAAGTCGATCAATGCGTTGTTTTACTTATTGCTTTTAAATGCTCATTTTTATGTAGCTTGCATCATCTAGTCTACTGAAGATTGGCCAGGAGACGGACAAAACTACTACAAGGAACAGAGAGTCTGTTTACCTACTACTAGACATGGTAAGCTTTTGTCTATTTTATGTGTTACTTAAGGAATAGGCTCCACATGGTGTCATTTAACAAGGGGATTTGGGTGTCACCTTGTGTGTTGTAGCTCATCAACCAGTGGAAATAATTTTTTGTCATTCTTCCTGGCATTCTAATGTTGGAAATTAATTTTTTTCATCCCCCCCAACACACACACACATTTTTACTATCATCTTTTGTTGCATAGAACATTATATTACATGGTTCAAATCACTTTCATTGATCTTTTGGCACATACAATATTAAAATGAAATTTCACATTAAAGAATCACTGTTCATAGTGTGTGGGGGAAATGCTCTCTGCTCAGCGATTTTCCTTTTAGTATTCTGTATTTTTTGGAAGTGGCAGGAGTGCTACGTGACTATATATAAAGGAAAGCTAAGTGACTAGCTTTGAGAAGTGGTCAGTTTATAGCCTTGTGTTTCTCCCCAGTGTTTAAACTTTGTAGTATTTGTTTTTGCTGTGAAATATGTGAGCGTTGTTGTGGTGCAGACCAGAAGTATCTCCATAAAATAGATTAGCAGCAGCAGGCAGCAGCAGTTGTTCTGCAAAACCTTGTGTTTCTGGTATTTTTCAGATTGTGCAGGAGTCTCCGTTCCTGACAATGGATCTCTTGGAGTCTTGTTTCCCTTACGTCTTGCTGAGAAATGCATACCATGCTGTCTACAAACAAAGCGTCACATCCTCTGCCTAAGTATCTACTTACTGGAGATAAGACATAGCACGCATCTGTGTGGCCTCAGTTTTATCTGTAAACTGTGGAGCTATTTTACTTTATGGCCTGATGAACAGTTTTGTGGATTATAAACTTTTTCCATGAAGTTGTATTTCTGATCAGTGGTTTCTTAATATGGTTGTACTGCAATATAAGCTTGGTTGATTTTAGGTTGCACATTCATGGAAAATCTTTTTTCTCGTTTTTTTCCTTTTTTTTTTTTTTTTTTACTTTAGAGCATCAGTTATGTTTTAAAAAATACTACTTCTGCTATATGTTTTTTGATATTGATCATGCAAAACAAAAATTGCTCGTTTATTTCCCAGAAGAAAAATGTATTTAGTGATTATTTTAGATAGTGTAGCTTTCATCTGTGTGTAAATTATTTCATATAGGGAGAGTTATAATCTTGTACCTATTGTTCTTATTGAAAACAAATATTGGATGTGCATTTCTGTGAAGTAATTACAGCATTTCTAGTTTTATTTTGAAACATTCACCGATCTACATACTATGACACTATCTAACATTAAAAATGTTATAGGACTGCTTATCCTTCAGACAGCGATCCTCTCCTGATACTCTTAAACAACAGCAAGTGGTGTTGTTTGTATAAAGCATAGTGGAAATTTTTTTTAAACTAACTTCTGTGGTGCCCTGTTGGCATTAACACTACCATTGTACCCTGCTGTATAATAAACATTCTTACACATTTATCACATGTTGATAAAATGTTAGCCCTTAACCACTTTTTATATGTTTTAAATTTTTGAAATTCAAGTGTACCTTCCATAACATACAATAAACACTAGACTGTATTATCTGTAGGTGAATTATTTTTAATATAAATGTTATCCTAGTATTTTAAGCTTAAACTGTGCTGTTGTGCATTGATTTACATCTCACAGTTCATTAAATATCAATCCTTAGAGCTTTTATGTGAAGATTTCTTTTAATCCTTCACCTTTTGGCTTCTGCGATAGTGAATCTTGTAAAAAGTTGGAAGGAGGAATTAAAAACAATGTAAAAAGTGTCAGTTTAGTGCCATTATCCTTTATATCTTAATTTTACATAATAAAGTGAGAAAAGCATTTATGTAGTACGTAGCGATGCCAGTTGTATCCATAAAAATAAGTGTATTGTTAAAATATAAAACTTGAAATAATCATAATCAAACGAGAGTGTGTTGCTAAAACCATAACATCAGACATTACCGAGACAGACGTATAATAGGCCTTTTTTTATCAATTGTGCACATTGGCACGCAGGATAGCATCGGCTCATTTAGCCTGAAAGCTGACCAGATGGTTGTGCTCTTTAATCCACAGCATATAAAAGCTATGTGTTTCTCAACAGGCTCTGGACATTGTATAGAGCCCCCGTTCTTGATGCAACTTCTGTGCATGCTGGTAACTTTTTCTATTATGAAAGAGCTGTTGTGTGCTCGGTTACAATAGCTTCCTCTGTCCAGAGGAAAAAAGTACTGGAATAAAATTGTCCTAAGGAGGTAAGACAGTACATCTATATTTTTCCTAATTATGCATTTTATGTTATAACCATGGAACTGTTTTTAAATTGATAATTTAGAACCATACGAATAAGTTCGTTCATAAAGAGGTTAGGTTGAATGCGAGACTTGAGAGTTCTATTCTGTAATATTTATAGTCTAATTCATTCAAATGTCTTGGTTTTAATTAAGATTTTTGATTGTAATGTAGCCTTCTGTGGAAAAATAATGCCTGTTTTCAAGACTGACTTGAAAAACTCGAGTTTAAGAAATAACCTATTTTGTGTCTTTAATCTTTTTAAGTACAAAGCAATTGTATTTGGATCCCTGTCAGCTTTCCCCTGTCTTGAGGTGTTACTGAACTAGGCCTAGAAAATAGGTAATCTCTGACGAACGGATAACGAGTGCAGTGTCTCTGCCAGAAGCTACTTCTGACGCAGTTGGATTAGATTTAGTTGTGAACGTTTTAGATTCGTCGGTTTCTGTGGGAGCCCTTACATGATAGTGCTGTGCTGTCTGGCACACAAATGCCTGAGATGATGCCTTTTTAACGACCCTTCCTGCAAGAGCTCGCAGCAAGCTCAGAACCAAACCAAAGAATGGGGAAATTGGGGAAGAAGTATGTGGACTCATCCATCTATTGTTTAGTTTTGGGTAGGGGTGGGAGGGTGTCTGTACTTTGTTCTTGCTTGCTGTATTTCTGTTACTTCTGGTTTCAGCTGAGCTGCCACAAAGCTGCAGAGCACATCAAGCATAGGCTTCAAGTGCAGCTTGTGTCCATGCACTACACAAACCGTGTTGAACCAAGCTTCTTTGGGGAAGAAGGTAGAGGAGGAATTCTTCCTCTGGAGCCAGCAACACTATGTCCGCAACTTAGTAAGTTCAGCTGTTGACATTGTCTATTGAGTCATCTCAGGTGGCCTTTTGTGCATTTCCAGAAGTGTTTGTAATTCCTGGAGCATGAAACACAGACTGCTGAGCTGGTCCCATATGGAGCCAGTTTGGATCAAATGTCTAATTCGCGGGGGAGGGCTCTGCCTCATGCGAGAGAGAGCATGGGAGAAGAATGTCTTGTTGCTGCCCAGAAAACTGTTTTTATAATTTAAAAAGATGTGTCCCCCAGGACTAAAGATCACCATTGAAAACCAGGGCTATTTGTTTTCTAGATAGAAAAAGGAATCGGTAACTGAACTTGATACTTGGAGTAAACTAGTTTTGGTGCACTGAAGAGTGGCATTCTCTCCAGAGAATGTTGAAATGAGGCTGGTGATTTGAGGAAAGATATGAGGCTTCTTCATCAGGTCATCATGGGCTTATATGACTTCAGAGCTTATTCATTCCAGAATCAAGAATTCTCAACCATAAGTAAATATACCTTGCCTCTAAACTGTATTTTTGCCAAGAGTTTCCCTGGTCCTGGGATTCAGCATTGTGATTCATACTAAAAAGTGAACTCTGTTGCTTACCAGTTACTATTACAAATTCTTTAAGTTTGGGTATGTCTGAACTAATGCTGTAACATGTTTTTGGTGAATCACTCCATCAAGCTGAACCAAACTCCAAGCTAGGTTTATAGGTACAGCCAGTTATCCTGTTGAATCAGTAAAAGTTTTTTAGACATAGGCTTCAAATTGTTTTTATATTCAAATACAAGCATCTTTTAACTCCCTGATACATTTTGAATACTATCGAAGTAATTTATTGTAGTTGTATTCACTGCTAAACTTGGCTGCTAAATTAAGGACCGAAGGAATACGGGGAAACTGCTTTTGTTTCAATTCTTGTGGCTAGCTCTGATATACTGGCACAGCTGGCTGTGCAAAGCAAGGTAATTTAAATGACAGCTACACACATTTGATTTGGTTTCATGGATGAGGACCACTGTTTTCAGTGTTGCCAAGTAACTAGTTTTCAAGAAATACTTAAGTTCTGCCTATTTTTTTCTTTATTTTTAATCATTTTTATGATAAATGTAAAATTTCCTCTGAAATGACAAAAGTTTTTTACTTGACTTGACCACTCCTTGTATGCTTTTACTATTCATCATGTTATAAAGTCTGTAAATATTTGTATAAACACATAAAAAAATCAGAACGGCCCCCGACCTGTGTCCAAAACCATATCTAACTTGCTATTAGTCATGCTGTTTCTAGTACTACTAGGTCAAAACGTCCTGCTCACTGGATATAGTGTCAGTGTGTCTTACACAATTCAATAATAGAAAACGTTGGTATTAACATCAGAATGAAAAGCATATGCTGAGCTTAGCATAAAGCAAGGGGTTTTGAATGGTTGCTTGTGTGGACTTTCAGGCTATTGCCTTGTTCATGATAATAGTAATCTTAAAAAGTGCCTCCTCACAAATAATGAAGGTAAATAATAAAAAAATTACACTGACACCGGTGTGAGGACAGATGTGAGCTGCAAAGCTATTGCAGCTGCATGTTTAAAAGCCTGATGCTAATAGATCCAGTTCTTGGTCTACTAAGAACATAATTTTGTATCTTGTCAGTGCTCGCTTCAGATTGCGACCGGAAGATGGGGAAGGCATTATCTCAGGTTTCCTGTGAGCTCTGCTGCACTTGCCCTCCCTGCAAGTCATTAGCCTTTGAGTTTGGCTACATCTGAGGTAAACTCTGTGGGCAGCCAGTGCAGAGAACAGAAGATTTGCATTTGGCATGGGCAGTATTATTTCTAAATACAAATTAAATTGTAATCTTTTTAATAATAACAAGGACACAACAGTAATAACAATGAAACCATTCCTTGCATAGGCACACAAAGGAAAGAGAAGTAAAACTAAGAATGCACTGTAAATTAACCTTATGCTAATTATGGTGATACAAAAGAAGAGTGAGAAGAAAAAGGAGGCCAGAGGGGAGTTGAAAGTGGTGATCACAGAGTGCTCAGAGAAGTTAGGAAAGATGTTGCTCAGTGATTCTGAGTCCATTTTGTAATTCTGAAGCCTTACTTGACACTTCATGCATTAAATCTAGATTGTGGCGCTCAGGCTTCAGAACTGCATTTAAAAATTTCAACTGGGGTATGATCTGTTTTCTCACTTTGTATGTGAAGCAAACTTGTCCAGCTTTAGGATCATTTGTAAATAAAGGATACTGGAAAGCGTAAAACTTTGAGGCGTCTCAGTATGAGCGTGTCTTTGCCAAGACCAAGTCAGCAGAACTGGGTAGGAACAGCCCTCTCATGCCTGCTACAGTGAAACACTAAAGATGGTCTAGGGCTGTTTGGATTTAGTTCCATTTATGTCTTGAAAGTGGAACATGTCAGGGATGGTGTTTAATGTTACAGTGAGATTAGGTAAGTGAAAGAGTTCATCTCAGCAGTTTGTTATTTTGGGTAAGAAAGCACCTCAAGGGGCTGAAAAGCAGCTGAGAAACTGGGCTGAGCCTGTGACACTTGCTTTAGAGGTAACTTCTTTAGGGAGATAATTGCACCACTGCTTTCATAGTGATTTTTTTTTTAATGTCAAGAAAATAAGTGAACTTTTATCTAGTAACAGCTCAGAGGGAAACAGTAGCGACAAGACAGTAATAATGCGTTGAATTTTATCATATAACACTAACTGTTTGCTGGATAATCCATGGTGGCACAGGCGTGGATTTTATTGGCCAAGCTGACACTTAGTATAGTTGCAATAGGTATCAGATGCCTTTCAAGAAGAATCCTGGAGTGTTTCAAACCAACATCACCTTGGAGCTTCTCAAAATCTCAGTTACTGGCAGAAGATCCAAGCAGCAAAACAAGACAAGTTGCCTATCAATATTGTAATTTTGGAGGTAGGTGATGGGGATGGGGAACAGCAAGTAAGGACAAGCCTCTGGCATAATGGTCTGTGTACTGTTAAGCAGTCCGTGATCCTAGCATGAAGGGGGAAAATGCAATTAAAGCCAGTGATAACCACTGAGGACCGTTTTAAAACCACTATATATGCTGCTCGAATCGAGTGGGCTGGGGCTGTGAGAGTGTGGGTAGTTTGCAAAAGCATTGGAGATGCAAAGCAGGCGAAACTCCTGCTGCCTTCTCCCTAGGGAAAGCTACCAATAAAAAAGCCTGTGGTATTGGAAAAAGTCTTTTGCTAAACTTGTATTCTAATGATTCCAGCATGGTGACTGACAGCCCTGGGAACAGAGGACAAGCTCGTTGGGTATTTAATTAGTTGTTGGTGAGCAGGTAAAATACTCAAGCTTATTTTAAGTCACAAAACCTTGATAAAGTTCATTCCTGTCTAGTTAAACTGGCAAATATTTGTCTATGCTTGTGAGCTATACTGCTAAAAAAGGATTTGTGTTTCCAATTTTAGTAAGCAAGCCTGTGGCTTTGGGGAGAGGAAAAAAAAAACCAGCATTGTTGTATGAACAGTCTATAAATGGGGGGGGACGGGGACGAACCAAACCCTAGCTTGAGAAAAGCTTGTTGGGAGGTTAGTTTTATGGATCTTGTGAAAGAAATACTAGGGGAGGGACAGCAAAATGGCCACACTTGAAACCTATAAATACTTTCTGGAAAAATGCCACTAGCTTTTCCCCTTGGTATTAGTTGAGCTGTGGAAGTTTGAGAAGTACAACAACCTTAAAACATTTTTAGTTAAGCATTCTTGATATCAGTAGGGAACTGGAGGATGATGAACATGTTAATAATTTCCTGGGCATGATTTTGATTCTGCCACAACTAAAATGTATGTGGGATTAAGAACTATGATCTGAAAGTCTCGAAGTCCCCAAAATATCCCCCAAATCACACTTTTAGGGGATGGGTGGGAGGGCAGAGCTTTAGCATGGCCTGGTGCATGCTTTGAAGTGACTGTAGATCACTGGACATACTGAACGCTGTGAACTGCTGGAAGGGGGCTAAAAGATCTGGTGAGCAAGGAAAGGGTTCTGCAAAAAAATAAGATTTTTTTTTTTTATTTTTTTTTTTTTTTATTTTTTCCCCCTTCCAAAGAGACCAGGCATGCATTTTAGGCTGGGCTGTGGATTATATTATTGTGTAATGGCTCCACACTTAAATAATGTGGTATTTATTCTTACAGACCACCAGCTCTTCCTTAATTTTGTGAATCCTTCTATACCTATTTTCTACTCTGTTTTACTACCTCTCACAGAAGTAAAAATCAAGTGGCAAAATGTGAACACCCTTGCAAAGTCACAGCAGTGGCTGCAGCCTTGGCATCTCAGCCCAACTGTAAGGCTTTTCAGTAAATCAGAAATGGGGCAAGGGTGCAGCCGAGGCGTAGGCATAAGGCAGCTGGGAATCTTAACCTGGAAGAGTTAAAAACTTCTGTGCGCGTGGGTTGACATTCTTATAATGAAATTGTTTTTACAGGATCAGATTTCATAGTTTTTGGTCTTCTAGAGCATCTGCTGTTTGTGTGGTTCATAGGTGTGTTAGTAAAAGGCAAAGTTTCTTTTCCTAAGCTTGCTGAGGTTCCCATACAGAGCCCTTTGTGATCCCACCAGAAATTGCTAAACACATGAGTAAAATACACACAAACTGCATTGGTTTTTATATATATATACACATATATATAAAAATATATATATATGTAATACTTGATCCTAGAGCATGTCAAACCCAATCAGCTCCCACCGAAGTCAGTGGTGAGTCTGAGTTTCAGCACCTGGAGATATTTGGCTGTTCCTGTAAAGTGCAGCTGTTTGTGTGGGGCTTATTTTTAGGCACGGGTGTGATGTGGTACTTAATACTGCTGGGCGCTGCTAATAAATCTGGGTAAGCGGGAGCAGAGACAGACTCGGGCCGTGCAAATGGAGAGGCTGTAAAGCTGAAATAGTAAATTTATGGTTTAACAAAATTAAATTCTGAGTGGTTATGGCCTTTAAGCTAGGCATCTCAAATTATTTCTGCAGGGGCCAGACTAGAAATGCTGTGTAATGTATATGGTATTATAGAGCTTTGCAGGGTTTTTTGCCTTAAATGCTCCATCTGGAGGTGATTTATAACTCGAGGAGGGTTCAGTGGATTCTGTTGTGTCTTAGTATGGCCCACAGTGGGGGGAAGGATGTCTTTTTCATTATCTGCATGCTCATCATAATAGCATATAGCAATTTGCCGCATTAGAATAATGAACTGAATGCATATTTAAATTGAACATCTGTACCTAGTACTACCAGAGAGGCTATCTCACATTCATAAACACTTGAGCAGGAGTTTAAAAAAAATAAAATTATGTGCCAGGAAGCGAAACAGCTGAGCATCTTCCCCAGCGTCTTCCCCACCGGAGCAAGAACTGCCTTCAGGTAACTACCTCTCAGTCTCAGTACAGTTAAGTGACTGTAGATGGTTGTATTTCATCTTTGTCCCGGAGAATTGCTGTATTGACACAGATTGATGAGGACCACTGGAATTAAATGAAAATAGAGCTACTTGGCCCTGGAATGCAGGTGAATGCTTTCCCAGTCTTAAGTCCATGAGCCTGAGTACTGCCCAACCAATTGTGCTTTGGGGGTGCAATCAGCTCATCTCCCTTTTGTTGTTTTCTTAGAATTTTCCACAATGTGAATGGATTCTGCAAATATTTGGACAAACAGGGTAGTCCTACAGCACACACAATACTGTTATCCAAAGGGGGACCTTTGTGGAACATTCTTAGTTGTAAGTACCTGTCTGATGCTTTTGCCTTATTTTCCCAGGCTTTTGGTGATAAACTCTCATGACTCTGAAAACATCCCAGTATCTTCATATGAGTTCTTCAATGGAAACAGAGCACTGTATGTATGGTGATACTTCAGAAGAAGTACTTCTGCTTTTCCGTGTTTTGAAATGTGGAAATGTTCTGAATGTGATCACAAGCTTTAGGCAATTTACTTGCAAAGAAGAGAGAATTGCAGTGGACATCATGTTTAAGGGGATTTTAAAGATTTGGAACAATAGAAAGCTCTCTGGCAGTAATTTTAAATTTTGTGCACTGGTCACGAATTTGACCAGCTATAGATTATAGATAGAAAGCATTTGTGGCCTTTGCATTTAAGATGTGCTCTTCCAAAGGAAAAGATGGAAGTTCCATCCGTTGCTTTACTCAAATGTGCACCTAATGCGTGCTAAACCAAGGGGTGAGGGAAGTTGTGGACATCATAATTCCAGCTAAACAAGAAACAGGAGTAGTTCTCTTTCCACTGCCATCTCTTGTGCTCAGATGCGCACAGTCCATCCGCTGTCGCGCTTTAAATGAGCTGGGAGGACCGTCAGAGGAGGATTGCAAAGACTTATCAGGAGGTTCAGCCTTTTGCCTCCGTCGGCGTGGCTGAGTGCTTTGAGAAGCACATACCGCTTGCAATAAGCTTCGCTGTGCTTTTCTGCAGGAACACTAACACGAATTCTGACGTCCAGGTGGAAAATTGGCATTGCAGGTAGCAAACTTGAGTGTCAAGAAGCAGTAAGCCCTGACATGGCCACAAAAATCTGGGGAAGGCCCAAGCAGCAAACAAGTTCACCCTTCAAAATGAGAGTTCTATGGGTGTGTGTCTATGTCGATAGACCAAAAGCCTCCAATAGCCAATATTAAAACAGAATTGCTATTGGCATTATTTTGTCTTTGAAATGCGTGTTAGTTGGGCTTCTTGGTCTTTAAAGTGGCATATTTTCCTAGCCATACTGTTAATTTTGCCAGTAACATAGGATGCAAAACACTGGGCGAATAGGTTTGGGGTTTTTTGCTGAGGCTTCAAGAAGACAGGTAATGTGAGCAAATATTAATGTGAAAAAATTTATTCTAGGAGGCATGCAGACCCCGAGGGCACAGGGTAGTTGTTAATGAGCTGTCTAATAAAAACAGCCCCCAAAATTACAAGTCTGAAAGGGACTGCATTAAAAGAACCTTTTCTTCTTCCTTGCTACTTCCAAGTCATCCATGTAGAGGCTTGAAAGATTATTAAAATAAGTTACCAGTCCCCTGTGTTTTGTCTACCTGAGGGAGCTGAAACAAGACCCTGGCTGGAACAGGAAATGTACAATAAATCCCATTTTTATGACTCTGTAAGTGAATGATTTTATGGTTTTAGTAACAGCTGTGTAAGAACTATTTTAGGTTTTTGGTTTCAGTGAGTTTCTTGGTTGTCTTTGTGGTTTTGTGTGTGTGGTTTTTGTTTTTGTTTTTGTTTTAAGGCAGTGTATGTAAGCAAATTAAATTGCATGTAATCCTGAGATTGCTATAGAAAGGTTCAGGAAAGCAAAAACCTGTTCTGAAGAAGAATTTTCCCTTAGGAACAGCCTGAATAGATACGGCCTCGCAACATGGGCCCTTCATTATCAGGGTAGTTGTCAGACCGGGAAAATGACACACTTGTTCTGCAGGTTTTTTTTCTGATCTTTGCAGTAATTTTCCCTTTCTGAATTTTTCCGCTTCCTTGTTCGGTTTAGACACATACTTGTTTCTCAACAGGTCGTAACAGACTATGATAGAGTTGTATGCATCCACGGTATCTTCTTAATGTCATTCCTCTTGGGAATGTAAATACAGATCTGTTCTGCTGAACTCTGCCCCGGGCCAGAGCAGGTGCTGCCTGGTTTGAGCTGGGCTCTCGCCCTCCCTGTGCCGCCTCTGGCCTAGGAACACCCCCTGCCTCACAGAGGTAGGCTGCTGGGATGTATGTTTGGGGATGTTCATATACCTAAAGGGAGACTATAGCACTTGAGGCTAGAACTGATGCTAACAAATGCAGTCAGGAGTGCCTTGGCTGCAATCGGTTTGTCTTGGCCAAACCCGTATCCGTTTCTTACTGTTGCAAAGGCAGCTTTGAATTTCAATTTTATTTTTAAGAAGGTAATATTTCTACTCAGTACTGTAGCTCTTCCAGCTTAAACTTAAAATATACAGACATTTCTCTGTTTTAAGCCATGAAGTTTTGCTAACGTACAGTTCTAACAGCCGAGCTGGACAGCGGAGCATCTCAGCCAGCTCTTGCTTCTTAAGCCAGTTGCTGTTTATCTGACTCCCACGAGAGAAAGACAAGCAGAGGAGGGGGAAAAATAGAGGCTATGTAAGGAAAAAAACAAACAAAGGAATAAATGAATGCCAGCCGTCTGGAAGCAGTTCCTTACTTGGCTTCCTTTTGGGGAAGGGTGCAAGAACAAAGCCCTCAATCCCTTTCCGTGTTCCTTGCACCCCTCTTCATCCTGCTACGTTGCGGTACCCAAATAAAGTCACTTGGCTGCTCCCAGAGCTGTGAGCGTTACCCAGCCGCCTTCCATGGAAATTCATCCTCACCGCATGGCCTCAGAGTTTTTTGTTTGTTTGTTTGTTTTTCCAGTGGGATTATAGATGAGTAACTGAGGGCAGTTTGGCCCTGGGCTGCGTGTAACACTGTTGTGGGTTACCACGATTCTTGCGGAGTGCAATAACAATAATAAATTTTTCTGTAATTTTTGTATGAGCTCCAGGGGCAAATCCTCACCTTAGGCCTCAGCCCCACCGTGGACTTGTTTATTCTAGGAAATGACTTTGTGGGATACTCTGGGCTGTAGTAGTATTCTTTAAATGTCTAGGTCTGTACCAGCCCCTCAAAGCCCACCGGGAAACTCGTAGGCAGGCAGTGCTGATCCCAGACTGCTGCCTGGGCGTGCTTTTATTAAGAAATGGCTGCTAGTCATACACGACATTGAGCTGATACAATGATAATACAATAATTTGACTAACCCCTGGTGGAGTTGTACAAGATCAGGAATCTTGATTACTGTCACCACCCTCTCCCAAAGGTTTAATATTGCCCGTGTTGATGCAAGCTCTAGAAAGAGATTTTGTTTTCTTTCTCAAATGTTAAGAAGGTGGCAGGAGAGAAGGGGGTGAAACTGCCAGCAGCAGTGCCCTGGCACCCAGAGTAAAAGCTACTTTCCTGC
>NW_010509862.1:42218-44400 GCF_000687285.1 Phaethon lepturus
TATGAGCTTTGGGTGAAAATCCGTGCATCGTTTGTGCGGTCATCTGGAAAATGTGCAGCTCGGCGCCGCGTGGTGCAAGCCCAGACAGACAGCCCAGCGAGGGCTGAGCAAATCTCTCCCCAGCACCGTTCTCCTCTGCAAAAGCGAGGTGGTGTTTTGACCTCTCCTGTACAGTATTTTGAAACTGGTGGCGAATTCTAGGTGCCACAGTGTGCACTTTGCTCAGCTAGCATATGAACTCCATATTCCTCATTTTTAAGTATGTACTCCCATATTTTAGTTTCAGTTGGCAGTTTCAGCGTGTTTGCAGCAACGGCATGTGCAGACAGAGAGCAGGTTCTTAGATTTGCTCTTTTCTTCCTGCCGTTTTCTTTTCCCTCTAGCGTAACCTGTCCAGGTGCAGGGCAAAGCACTGCGACTGCACTTAAATAGCATGAAACCACAACCCTCCTCTTCACTGTCTCTTTTCCTCCTTTACCAGCCTCTTCACCCGTGTCAAAAGGTGTTGAGACCGGCTATAGTGCTTCTGTATAACAAAGTAACTCAACAGCCATTGGTGTATAGATATTTGGAAAAAATAACAGTATTTTGGGGTCAGTAACCAGATTGCCTTTGCCAGCTTTCAGCCAGAGGTGAATTTTTGCCACCAGGTATAAGCTGATTTATACTGGAAGCACTGATTTATATTGGCGCTGACAGCCCCGCCGGCCAGCAGCCCCCCACCCCGCTGGCCACCGATGCTCAGCAGCCCCCCCCCCCGCGGGCCACCGATGCTCGCCTGGCCGCCGGCACTGGCTGCCTCCCCCATGAGGGGCTTGCCAGCGGAGCGGGAGGGTGGGCGATGCTCTGCCAGCGGAACGGGTAGGAGGAGGTACCTTCACGCCGACACTGGCAGATTTAAAGCCAGATCTCATGGGAACGTACGTTCGTGCTTGTGAGCTCGTGGGGAGGTCGGCATCTGCTGTACTGAGACAGGATCTGCAGTATTTTTACTGTTTTAAAAAGAAGCGCAAAGTCATCTCGTGTAGATCAGGACTTGGGCTTAAAAAATTAAACTTATTGGAGAGGCTTATAGCATGCATAGAATTATTCGACATACCGATGCTTCTTCCTGCGAAGCAGAGGAAGTGGTTTTAAAGCTGTTCTGTGGGATTATCAATTCTAAACCAGAGTGGAGGTGATCTGACAAATTATTCCCAGAAATAGATTAGAACATGTCGTGCTGAAGGGGAATTACATGAACTAGAGTTCATTCGTGTCACCGGTTCCTTTGCATCGCTCTGGCCCACCTCGCTCGACTCCGATACCCTGGAACGCGCCGGTCCCACGTCCATCACCGCTGCCTGGTAAGGTCCTGCAGCGCAAGCCAGCGTATTCGGTTCCCAACCAGCTGGGTGAAGGTTTTTATTACACCACATACTTTTTAAACACGTATTTTACACTACAAGTGGAAGTGCACGCCTTAGACATGGCTGTGACTTAATTTGAGGAGCTGAGAGGGTGAGTCAAACCAGATCTCTTTTTAATTGCCCCTGCGCATGAGCAAGCTCCCCTTTGCCAACCCTTGTGGCTCCTGAGGCTGTCGCGTACCCACGTGTGTGGACATTTCTACTCCTCCCTGCGGCCCAGAGTTACTTCAGGGAGTGCAGGGAACAGGGAACTCGAAATTAGCACCTGCCTGGGGAGGTGGGCAAATACAGGGCCAAATGCTTGTACGGCGATGCTAAGAGATGCTCGTGGTACCTCCGCTCCCCTTCCTAATTCTTGGCTTGACGTGTGCCTTTACCAGAGCCAACCCCGCTTTTGCAGCCGAGTTAAAGGGAGCGAGACTTCGCCTGCGGTGATAAAAAAGGCAGAAAAGCCTTCCCAGGTCTGGCACCCCGAGTTTCTGCGCCTGGCTGCCTTCCCCCCCAGCTTTTTGGTCCCGTTTCCCCGCGCTGCCTCCTGCTCGCTGTGTTTCTGCTCCCGGGTTTGATTTAGCGGCAGCCACTGAAATCATAAACCTCCCTAATGCCCCGGTGGAACTCAGCCACGCACACGCTGCGTACCTTTATGACGAGGAGGAATTGAGTAAATTAGCAGAGTCAGCCCGCTTGCCTGGAGGCGCTCGGCGCCGCTGGGCCCTTGCTCCAACCCCGCGCTGACCTTTTCTTATTTTTTTTTAACCTGCTGCGCAGAGCCC